>NC_041391.1:13742721-13749559 GCF_002162155.2 Triticum dicoccoides | reverse complement strand
TTCCAAGTAACAAATTTGAACATATTTTTTTAAAAATTATTACTGTTTTTATAAAAAAATATTACTGTTATGATTTAAACAAGTTTGAACATATTTAAACACAAATAAATATAAAAACAACATTTAAATGGCATAAAAAATATTGGGGAGCCTGGGAATCAAACCCAGGACCTCCTGGTGTGTGTGTTGCGTGCTGACCAGTCGGGCTAGTGGGTGGGTTCTGTTATAGATAGGGTTAGGTTGTAGATAGGGCTAGTGGGCTAGATTAAAACAAAATTCTAATGGCGCACCGAGCGCTGGTGCACCATTAGAATAGTCGTACTTATGGCGCACGAGATGGTAGTGCGCCATTAGAATAGTCGTACAGTAATTAAATCCCTAATCTCTCTAATCTCTCCCCTGCCTCATCGATCTCACCTGCTGCCCCCCGTGTTCGCCGTCCCCCTCGCCGCCCCCCTCGCCTCCTTCGCCGTCCCCGAGCCGAGCCCCGAAGCTGCGCCCCCGCCCGCCTCCTCCTCTCTTCTCCCGCGACCTCCCCCCTACCCCCTCTCAACCGCCCCGTCCCCTCAGCGCCGCCCGCCGTCTCCCCGAACCCTAGCTCCGCTGGCGTCGGGGACGACCACCTTGTCAGCCTCACCAGGCCGCAGACCCTCAAGCCCCACGCCGTCCTCGGCCTCGCCCTCTCCACCGGCGGCGCCCCTTCCTCCGCCCCTGCAGCGCAGCAGCAGCAGTAAACAGCCAGGTAAGATGATGATGCATTTTCATTCAGTCTTTCTATTTGTACTACTTGTTTGTTGTGAAGCTAAGATGATGAGGACATGGAGCCTGTCTAGCTTAATTTTCAGTGCCATAGTGTGGTTTTGGAAGAAGATGAAAACACTGTGATAATATAGTGCAAAGCTATTGGCATTGTGCATGGCAAAGGCATTAACTGGTGATAAAAAGAGTGGTGGAAAGCAGTAATATATAGTGTGTTAAAAACAGGGTGAAGATAAGAATAAGACCAACATTATTTGAAGGGGGAAGGAGGAGTGGCTGCCACTGCACCACACACTGAAGCCACCATTGCTAAAATATCAGCTCCAGGGCCCACAACTTTGAGCTGTGACGTAGGACAACCAAATTAACCCTAGTACATCAGCAGCTAGCCCACATGCTCGGTAGCAACATTGCTAGCTTGAGTTTGACCGTCTATTTTCTAGGAATTACCACACACTTAAATTCAGTACCACTATCACTTTTGCTAATTGCTGTTTTGGCTGCTTGTTTTTTCCTTGCATTTATATTTTCACAGAAACTTTGCCTACTTTTGTGTACTATATATATAATGCACTAAAATACGGGGTATTTTCTTTCCAACAACTTTTGAGTGCACAACCATAGCCCTCCATTAAGAATGTGATATGCAGAAAATAGTGGTAGGTGCAACTTCCAAGCCAGAACACTAGAAAACCAAAAGATTTCTCACAACTGTCGAAAATACCAGTCTACTTGTCAATGGACCAGTGGCTGATATGCTGCGTCTGCTTAAACATATTTGCCATGCAGCACATTATATGGCACTTCCCAGAAAGGCTATCAGGAACTAGATTCTGCTTGCCAAGATGGCTGACACAGTACCAAAATCTAGTTGGCTCTCCACCGATGGAAAGCCTTTTGGACGGCAGCACCTTTTTGTGCTACAAAATTGAAGTTAGGTTTTGTGGATAGAGCTCGCTGAGACTGAACCTATTTGGGGCCCAATACTAGCTCTTTAGAGGGTATACTGCTTTCTTTTCTTATCTTAAAACATGCTACAAGGGGCAAAGCATGGATGGTTGCCTTTCAGGTGCATCATCCCACTAACCCGGCCCGGCTGATGGCACTATCAACTTGTCTTTATCTCCATTTTTCTTGAGCACACACCTATCATGTATCTTGTATGTAGTAGCAACATGCTGATGGGGAGGTGTAGCAGGATCATGACAAAATGTGCTGCTATCTTATTCCAAGATGCACATTTTCTCTCAAACAGACATGTTCTTAATATGGACTCTGTTTGATGATAGAGGTGTAGTAGGATCATGACAAAATCAGCTGTTATCTTATTCCAAGATGCACATTTCCTCTGAAACTGACTGAACTGTTCTTAATTTTGCAGGTAGAGGGCAAGATAATTTGTTGGTTGTTTGCTGTCATGTTGTTATTACTTCCATTAGGGCATCTGTTGGTTCATTAACCTTTCTAACATCTGCATATTTCAAGTTTCTGAGGAGGTAAAGGAAGTGAAGTTTAGATAGTGCAGCAGCAGCAACACCTTCAAGGTGAGAAATATGTTCCTATTTATCTTTTTTTGCTCAAGTTCTTCAGTACATCATATAATATAGAGAAGTGCAGATCAAGTGATACTTGTGATGATGTTGTAGGTACCCCGAGAGGCCCTTGAGTTTGCCGGAATGTCGATTAACTTCCGTTCCGGCAAATTCGGGTACTCCATATGTCCTATTTTCAGCAAAGGTAATGCTGAAATTTTTCGTGAATTTTAGCATTACTTTGCTAAAAATAGGACATATGGGGTACTTGTGACTAATGCCTGTTATCATGCATGGGTACTAATTGGTCTCTTCTGCTTCTTATCAGAGATGGCGGGAAGCAGCCACCGCCGATCTGCGACACCGCAGTACGAGTTGGATGCTTCCAAGTTCTTCACTATCATACTTGAGGCTTCAGTATCATCCATGACGCAGGTATATAAAACGAGAGATCTCCCCTTCACCCATCTCATTATGATATCTGTTGTTTGCTACATCACTCATTGTCCCAAACTGCAGAGGCTGCCTGACAGTTTTATGAACATGCTGATGGGTGAAGATCCGCCAAATAATGTGAAGCCGCGACAGGCCGGCAGCGGGTTTCGCAGGCAGTGGGATGTGTAGTTGGTGATCAAGAAGGGCCACATGTACTTGTCTCGTGGGTGGGAGAAGTTCTACCGTGCCTACGACCTGCAGCTGGGGTACTTCCTTCTCTTCAGGTACGACGACGATGCCAACATGCTCATCGTGAAGGTGTTCAACAAGACTATGTGTCGCATGCGCTACGCTGCCGATGATGATGCCGGTACGTTCTGCCTCTTCTTATTCCTCTACATTTGGCTTTGTCTCACATCGATTGTTAACGGTCATTGTTGCATTTTGGACAGGTAATGGGAGCAGCAGCAGCGACACTGGCTACAGCCAAAGCAGCAACGACTATGGCTGTAGCGAAAGCAGCAGCGATTCTGGCTGTAGCGAAAGCAGCAGTGATTCTAGCAGCAGCATAGACAACAAGAAGGATGATCCGGACTGGAGTGCGGGAGAAGAGGAGCAAAGTGAGGATGAGGAGCTGCAGGATGACGATGGACATCAGGCTAAGGATGACCTAGCGCTGGTGGTGGCTGACCAAGGGCAAGAGATGGTGGTGGCTGACCATGGGCAAGAGATGGAGGTGGCTGAGGATGACCTAGCGATGGTCGTGCCTGAAGGTGGCCTCGCGATGGTGGTGGTGCCTGACAATGACCACGCACCGGTGGTGGCGCCGGCGATCCCACAGCTGGGCGACATGACCACGCCAATTGTGGTAGAAGACTACATCCCACTGCCTCCACTGCCTCCACCGCCTCGCCGATCTATGCGCATCAGGGAGAGGAAGGAGAAGAAGGAGAAGAACAATGCATGAGAACTGAACTTTGTCAGGTATGTCAGATCTCCTATAGGTTAGCTATCCAAAATGATATATATATATATATATATATATATATATATATATATATATATATATATATATATATATATATATATATATATATATATACTTAGTTACCTATGTTATCTCTAATATGCTTAGTTTCCTATAGGTTAGCTTCATTTTTACCTAAGTTGGCTCTAATATACTAACTTAGAGCTTATATGCTTAGTTTCCTATAGGTTAGCTCCAAAATAACTTATGTTAGCACAAAATAATCAAGTTTACATAATAAGCTTATAGTCTTTTTCTTATTCTTCTTCTTTTCCAAAATGACATAGGTTAGCTTCATTTTACCTAAGTTGGCTCTAATATACTAACTAAGAGCTTATATGCTTAGTTTCCTATAGGTTAGCTCCAAAATAACTTATGTTAGCACAAAATGATCAAGTTTACATAATAAGCTTATAGTCTTTTTCTTATTCTTCTTCTTCTCCAAAATGACATAGGTTAGCTTCATTTTACCTAAGTTGGCTCTAATATACTAACTTAGAGCTTATATGCTTAGTTTCCTATAGGTTAGCTCCAAAATAACTTATGTTAGCACAAAATGATCAAGTTTACATAATAAGATTATAGTCTTCTTCTTCTTCTTCTTCTTTTCCAAAACTCTTCTTATTCTTCTTCTAGTGTTCTTCTTCTTCTAGTATTCTTCTAGTCTTCTTCTTTTTCTTCTTCTAACTTCTTGTTTATCATTTTGCAGATTTGATTTAATTGACGGAAGCTTGCATGGATGGAGTGCTTCTTTTCCATTTGTGTTTTTACTTTGTATCAATGTGAAACTTTTGTGAATTGATGGATAACGGTGTTGGATGAACAATATGAAACTTTTGTAATATGTAACGACGGAACTATGTGTTGGCTATGTATGTATACATGATGAAACTTGTGTGTTGGATATGATTGTTATATGGATGCTTGTTGTATATATATGTGTTGAATATCTCATATATGAAAATAGTGACCTGAGATTAAGAAAAAACAAAAAAAATTGTTACTAATGGCGCACTACCATGTGGTGCGCTATAAGTATAGCAGATAATAGTGGCGCACTGTGGGCAATACTAATGGCGCACTACGTGGTGCGCCATTAGAATACCAGATTCTAATGACGCACCAGTGGTGCGCCATTAGTAAAAAATTCTAGTGGCGTGATACTAATGGCGCACTGGTAATGCGCCATTAGTAGGCAAAACCAGTGCGCCATTAGTAGGCATTTTCCTTTTTCCTAGTAGTGTTCTGACAACGCCACGCCAAGCAGCTGGTGTCTACCAACGGCGGCCCGATGCCGAGGGGGCGCCCCAACTCGGAAGGCCACCGTCAATGGTGGGGCACGCCCGGGCGAACTCTCTCCGCCGTCCTTGCGCACATCGAGGGAGGCAACGAGCCATGGCTGGAGTACCCAGTGTCGTCCTTCTCTCGCCGCCGCGGAAGCTCCTGGTTGCCGAGGCGCATGGACCCATCGTCCTTGTCGTCCTCTGGCTCGCACTCCTCCGGGTCCGCACCGCCACTCTTCCTTGTCAAGCCCGAGCCGAAGGAGATGCCGCTCCGTCGGCACTGCCGTGGCGGCAACCTTGTCATAAATGAGGGCCGTCGCGTCCCATCCCCCTCCCTGCAGCCACATTCGCCGGGTGAAGCCGAAGAAGGAGCCGGCGACCGTGGTGAAGCAGGAGCACGAGGACATGGCCGCCGACCTCGAGAGCGGCCTCGCCTGGTTACGTGCAGACTACGTGGGACAGGAGATGGAGCCCCAACGCCGTGCTCGGGAAGTAGTCACTGAGCGGCGCCGTGGCCGCGACGAGGGCGACGTCATTGTGCTCTTCAACGGCGACGAGGAGGTCACTGCGCCGAGCAAGCCGTTCCACAGCGGCGATCCAGGGCAGGGCCGCCCCGAAGGACGGGCGCCGAGCGATGGCGACGACGACGACGCCGGCGATGACTACACCGTCTTCTACAACCTCCTCGGCATGAACTAGGCATAGTTTTTTATGTTTTATCTATGATTTTTTTTCAAATCGCCAAAATAACAATGAAATCGCCTATATTTCCTCCAAATTGACTGAATTTCGTCGAGTTTGAGCATTTTAAATTTTTTTGGCCTTCTGCCGTTGCGTTCGCGGCTGGGAATCGGTTCCCCCTCATGCAAAAAATTCCGCCGGCGACGCCCCAAGAGGCGCTATTTCCCCCCGAAAAACATCCTTGGGGGGCCGAACGGCTCAAGATGCTCTAAGGGCATGGCCACCGGGTGGCCTCAACCGGCTGCCCCATGTGCCAAGTAGGCTCGGGTGTCAGACCAAGGCTCGGATGACGTCCTGCAGAGGAGCCGGCTCCTTCATCAGGAAAAGAAGAAAAAGAGAAGATAGAGAGGGGAAGGTAGAGGGAAAGGAGGAGACAGATGATCACAGTGGGGAATGGAGAGAAAAAGAAGAAGAACATGACCACGCTGGGGCATAACTTTATGTTTTGCTGTTGCGTGAAATTAAATCAACACAATTTTGATTTCCTAGGTGGATGGGCTGGGGCAGCACCAAGGTGCTGCTCTCATTGTTCATTCCCTATTTTTTTTTTGAAAGGAACACCAGCGCATTCCGTTAATTCAAGAGAGCTGGAGAAACCCCAGCAACCAAGTCTTGTACATAATCAGGAAGCGGGTCAAGCCAAATTTTATAGCTTGCCTGCTCCAGACTCACACCATACGCAGCTAACACATGTGCTGATACATTACAGGCCCTTGGGCATACATCTATCTTACAACATTGAAAAGAGTATTGAATAATATGTTTCATTTCTTTAAATAGAGCGCCCAGTGTCGAGTCATCATAATCATTGCTTGTGATCGCCTGCTTTAATACAACTGAGTCTGTCTCCAAGACGACCTTGCAGCAGCAGCCCATTCTGGTTGCTTCCTGAATTGCACGTAGCATTGCAGTAGCTTCTGCATGGAGAGGATCAGCAATGAACTGAAGATTACCTGCTCCCGCCACCAGCGTCTCACCCTGTTCATTCTTGATGGTAAAACCCCATCCTCCCATGTGAGTTGACTGTCTAAAAGCCCCATCAGAATTTATCTTCAGGAAAT
>NC_041391.1:13677523-13742505 GCF_002162155.2 Triticum dicoccoides | reverse complement strand
TCTGCTTCGTTTCAAGTACTCCTGACAATCAATTACATGAAGCTGATAAGAGTGATATATCTCCTCTAGGCTTCGCATCTTGTTTCCCTGATTTGCTTTGTTTCTCTCACCCCATCAGGTCCATAGCAAAACATCAGTCCTTATGCACGTATCTTCATCCTGTTGGAGTATTTCCTGCATCACAAAATTAGCATTTGGACAGTTAACTAGTAATTCACGTGTGTCTTCCAGTTGAGCTGCTCTCCATAGAGCCTTAACTGATTTGCACTTCAGAAAGCAATGGCCCCCATCTTCATCCATTCTAAGACATACCGGGCATCTTGTATCTAGTTCTATGCCTCTTCTCTTGATCTTCATTCTGAGCGGGAGGCTATTGTTTGCTAGTCGCCATAAAAAGTGTAAAATTTTCCCTGCCAGTGGTAGGGCCCATAGGTTCTTCCACATGCCTAATGTGCTCCTCTCAGGGCAGTAAGAAGTAGAAGGGATGCTTCTATCTGATTCCCTTGCTTGACTCTCAAGCACTACTTGATATGCTGATTTTACTGAGAACTTCCCTTTTTTGTCAAAATGCCACGCCACATAGTCCTCTTGCCCTTCATGTATTGGGATTTGAAGAATTGCCCAGGCATCTTCTTCATTAAAGGTTTGTCGTATAAGTTCCTCATCCCAAGTGTAGGAGGATGGGTCAATCAACTCTGCGACTTTTGTTATGATTTGATTTCCCCTCCTTGAACTGACAAGCCTTGATTTTCCCTTTGGGAGCCAATGATCAGTCCAAATATTTATACTTTCTCCATCTCCTACTCTCCACACCACCCCGCACTTTAGCACCTGTACCCCTTTTAAGATGCTCCTCCAACAGTAGGATATTCCATTTCTTGCCTCGGCATCCAGCAAGTTTCGATCTCGAAAGTATTTTGCCGCTAGGACTTGTGCACATAGTGATGTGGGATTCTTTAGAATTCTCCAAGCTTGCCTCGCCAACATGGCAAGGTTAAAACAGTATAGATCTCTAAATCCCAATCCACCATCCTTTTTAGGCTTTGTCATTTTTTCCCAGCTAACCCAATGAATTTTATTTTCTTTATCCATATGGCTCCACCAATACCGAGCTATCATTGCACTGATGTCGTCACACAATGATTTTGTGAGGTCGAAGCATGCCATTGCATAGACTGGTATTGCTTGCGCAGCCGCCTTGATCAAAATCTCCTTTCCAGCTTTTGAGAGCATTTTTTCTTTCCAACCTTGCAATTTGCTCCATATCTTTTCTTTCAGGTAGTGGAAAGCCTTGGTCTTGGATTTGCCAATGTATACCGGTAGTCCCAAGTATTTACCTGAAAAGCCCTCTTTAGTGATACCCATTTTGTTCATCACCTCGCTTTTATCTTCCAGCTTCGTGTTCTTGCTGAAAAGGATTGCAGATTTCTCTTTATTTATGGCTTGACCTGAGCAAGCTTCATATGTACTGAGGATCCTGTTCACTTCATGTACACTATTGGTGTTTGCTTCAATGAGGAGTAGAGAGTCATCTGCAAATAGTAAGTGGCTTATACTTGGGGCGGTATTACATATTTTAATACCTTTAAGTCTACCATTTATTTCAGCATCATGGAGCATAGCAGAGAAGCCCTCAGCACATAATAGAAAGAGATAAGGAGAGAGGGGGTCACCTTGGCGAAGCCCTCGCTCTGGAATGATAGTATTTGTTGTATCCCCATTCACCTTAACTTGGTATTTAACTGTGGTGACACATTTCATCACTAGCTCCGTCCATCTTCTATTAAAGACCATTTTCAACATCATGTCACGAAGAAATTTCCACTCCACCCGATCGTACGCCTTACTCATGTCAAGTTTGATAGCTGCATATCCTTTGGCTCCATTTCTTTTCTTCTGCAAGAAGTGTGTCAGTTCGTATGCTAAGATAATATTATCAGAGATCATTCGTCCTGGGACGAAGGCGCTCTGATTTGTAGAAATTATATCCGGGAGAATTAGTTTTAGCCTATTGGTGAGTACCTTTGCTATCAGCTTGTAAACCACATTGCAAAGACTTATGGGCCGCAGATCCTTCAAACTCTCCGGAGCTGCAGATTTTGGGATAAGTACAATTATCGTATTGTTCCAGCCTTCTGGAATGTCGCCCCCCCCCCCCTTAGCACTTGGAGCACCTCTTTCGTTACCTGATCACCCACTATGCTCCAGAACTTTTTGAAGAATACCGCCGGCATTCCATCAGGCCCTGGTGCCTTCAAATCCCCTATGCTGCCAATAGCATTCTTTACTTCTTCCTCACTGTACTATGAGCAGGGAATTTCATTCATTTGGCTCGTCACTCTAGGCTGGATCACACGAAGAACCTCCTCATTATTTTGCCCCATTGTCGAGGAAAATATGCTAAAAAAATAGTTAGCGATGTGTTCCTTCAACTGCTCAGCATTATCAATCAATGATCAGTCATCTCGCTTCAGCCTTTTGATGGTGTTTCTCCTTTTCCTCTCTGAAGCAAATGCATGGAAAAATGCTGTATTTTTATCTCCCGAGTGAAGCCACTTGACGTGCGCTCGTTGCTGCCAGGTTGTGTCTTGTTGTTGTTCTAACCAATTCAGTTTTTCTTTTAAGAAATGTTCCCGGTTTACTCTTTCCTGATTTATTTCGTCCCTTCTTACTTCCTCTAGCTCCTGCTTCACTAATTTAATTCTCTTATGCAGGTCCCCAAGCGAATTTTCATCCCATTCTTTAAGTTCCCTGGCCACATATTGGAGCCCTTGCGATACACTGCCCTTGCCCGCATTTTGCATGTTCGAAGCGTTCCAGGCATTTTTAACAATGACTTCACAGTCTTCCTCATCCAGCCACTTAGCTTCGAACCTGAAGTGTTCAATACTGGGCACGGTGGAAAAGTCGTCCGTAATTACCCCAAAACAATCACATACGGGGCTAGGACTAGTAAAAGAGTCTATGCGTTGCAACGGAAGAAAACAAAATACTATACTCCCATAATCCAATAACCATGACTCAAGAACCCCATAGATTCGCGTCCTTTATTTCAACACATGACATTCCATCTGTGTATCCACTTATCCTCCTTCCCTCTATTGTTGATGGTGGCATCAGTGCTCACACAATCACAATGCATTTGAATGTTATCAATCCTATTTTCGGCATAAGATGAGAAATCTGTTTTCTTTTTCCTGTGAGGTTATAGCGAGGCGTGCATACGTGGTTATAGATGATTTCATTCCTCTCCAATTCTGGTTTGCTAAGGTGTTCATTTTCAATCCGAATCCGCACCGATATGAAAGAAAAGACATATCATGCGCTATTTATTAAGGTTACATCATAAATAACTTTTTAAAATGGTTAGCAGATAAAATAACATCATATTCAGACTCTACATGCTGCTCATTGATTAACCCAAATAACAGAGGTTTTCTAAAAGGCGAAATCTGACTTAAAACTAGTTTGCAGATTGATTACCAGAAATATCAAGTGGGTTCTACAAAAATGAAAATATGACCGTCACCAATTTCACTTATCGCCAATATTTCTCTGCATCCAGTCTTAGGTCTCCCAGTCATTGTCTATCAGGAAGCTCGATGATGGTAAGCGAATCGGTCCAAATGAGAGTGTTCAATACGGCGCATGGTGGAGAAGTCGTCCGGAATCAGTCTGGCACATACTTCCCCCTTGTACTATCTTTGTTCTACTTTAAATTAGCGGAGCTGGCATGCATTCTACTTTTTTTCCTTTTCCTTTTCCTTTTTCTTTGCGGAGTGCCACCAGCGGACCAGCCTAACCGCCGCCCCCTGCCACACACGGACCGGCGTCTCTGCCATACCACCTCATCATCCCGGTCTGTCCGAGCCACCTCCACCATCCACTCGCTTGACAAATAAGTAACATGGTCAATGCGGACATAGTTGAAAAGTAAAGACTTAACCAAAGAAATATTCACAAACTAAAAACATTTCAACACGCATTGCAATGCGCGCCGGCAGCCTAGCCTCTCAGATCACTTTACTGTATGTACTTATCATATTCGTTGATGAAATATAGTTGAGTATATAGTCTAGCCATGTAGGCAATTGCGCGTAGCAAGTGGTATCAACCATGGTTGTAGAATCCAGTTTCGTAACGAGAGGGTTTTACCGTAACGAGAGGGTTTTCACGTGCTATGGATCTAAAACTTGCCGATGAATATAATAGGGCACGGCGTTTCGTGAAGTAGATGGATGCAGGGTGGATGATTATGATGGTGGCTCTAGTGGAGAGGCCAGGTTCTGTCACGGTGGCAGCCGATATGTTGGAGTGAAGGGGCCACCAAACATTGAGAGAATGTCAGGAGGAGTGAGTTCATCCACAAATCCACCCGATGGAACAACCAAATTTAGTTATAGAGGCATTTAGGACGAGGAGAATCCGAGAAGTACTCTCTCTACCATATGTGTGTTTCTACTGACTTAGTAAGTGTGCACGTGCAACGCACGTCTCCATGCATACACACAAATTTTTTGTGAGTATAAATTCAAGTTTATATTCCAAAAATTCTTTTAAAAAATAAAACAAAGTCATGACCTTTAAAAAAAATCAATGCTCAACAATATGCATTTTTAAAGCACACCACCAATAAATAGACATAGATGATGTACATGGTTGAAAAACATAACATCAGCTGAACATGGGTATAATTAGTAATAATGCACACAAAGCATGTCTCGGCTGATGTATACATTAAAACAAACACAAGAGACCTTACAAATTTTATGGTGAAAGAACCAAGAGCAAAAACTGAAGTGCTGCAATACAACCAAAAGAAACCCATATATATCTTTTGTCTACTATATGCTTAAGAAAATTTTGCACAAAATAGGTTGTTTTTTAAGATTGGTCTCTTTAAACTTTGATAAATATATCTAATACCGGCATAAATGGCATACAAATGACCCCTTCGTCTCTAAAGAAAATCAGGGGGTGTCTCAATCTATTCTGAACACATAGTCATGGTATATAGAAAAAACGTGTGCATGTCCGGTGAGCACATCATTCATCGTATTAAACTCCATACTCTTACAACAAATCTAGAAGGATGGAAATGATATACCAACTCACTCACAAAATAAGCTTAGCGCTTACTTCATCTTCCTGTTCTTGGATTGTTGTGCGTCTCTTTGTCTTCGTTACCAAGAGGTCAACATTCATCTCCTTATCAGCAGCTGCCTGCATTGAGTCTTCTTGTTTGCTAAGCCAGGGTGTTGTAGGAATGGACATTGTAGGGGTAATTGGTCTTCTTGCTGAATTGAACCCTGGAAGTGATGTCAGCATATGTACCAATACCTAGTAATCATGGACGTCTCTCTATAAGCATTAAAAAAACTAATTATACTTGAACAGTAAAAAAACACATTTTTCATAGCGTAGTTCATCAAAAGAAATCTTGAACTAAGAAAATTGAACATAAATTATAAAATCGTGTATCAAGTGAAATGAATAAAATATAGTGAATTGCTTATACGCAGGAATGATTTAAGAAAGTTCATTCCACCTACCTGCAATAAATTGTATAAGGGCAGTGATATAATTTCTCTTTGGTTTATGTATATTTCTATAGAGCATGCAAATTTGTACCATAATTTTATAGGAGAGAACACAAGTTACAAGAGCACCCCAAAGGTGGACGACATCCACGCTCCACCACCAACACATATCACAATGTCCAGCCATCCTATTCCCTCACACAATTAGGTCAGAAAGAATGAGAACACAAAGTGTTGCCTCGTTGACTTGAAGCTGAGCATTGTTGAACGCCCTAGCATTGTGTTGCTTTCATAGGCTATAGCACACAAGCATAACAAGAGAATCAAAACCACATTATTTACCTTTGGGAATGAACTGGCTAGACCTCCCCACCAATCCTGAAGATTATCGGTGACAGAAGGGGCAGGGACAACATAAAGATGAGTCGTTCGAAGACATTGATGCCATACCTGTCGAGTATATACGCACTGAAGCGGGATGAGATCGCAATGTCCTCTTCCTGCTCAGAGAAAACATGGCCAAATATGTACCTGCAGCTCTCTTCTGACCCAACAATCCGATGTGCATGCTCGATGCTGCGAAGCCAAGCAAATGAAAATCTTGCAGTTCAATGGCACCCAGCTATTCCAAAGTGCCTTAGCACCAGCAAAGCAAACAACTCCTTTTGAAAGAAGAATGTATTGGTTTGTCTATATAACACTTCACAAATTCTGCACCCTGACCTTCCCGCACAGCTGACACAAACTTGATGAATGCAGAACTCAACAATGCATTATGTCGGTCCCTTTAGCACAACTAATTCAACCCATAGTTTTGGTCGGTATTACTCTGCTCAGTGAAAAGTTCCACATGAATGGTCTCATCGTAAAAAACACCGTGTCCAACGCAGGCACCACCCGAATGCTTCCTGGTTGGAGCACCTCCAATCATTAACATCACTAGATCATGATTGGCGCGCGTTGCGGCGCCCGTCTATGTTTGCGATGAAATGATAGGAGTTTCCATAGAAAAGGGTCTAGAGATGGATATAATATTTTGTTGAAGTTTTTAATGCAAACAACAAATTGTGTCCTTGGTGTCTTTCTTTGCAACTCTAGTTCACGTTCTCCTTTAGTGTTAAGGAAATCAACTTGCAAAAAGAAAACTCACCAACACTTTGATGGAAATCAAGTTTCACTTTGATAGTGATGTATACAAAGAAAAGGCGGCCTATTGGGAACTAATTACAAAGCTCATCTGGAAACCAACAAGGAAGACTGTGCATCGCCGAGTTATGGCAGGCTAGCAGTAATGCCAAACACATCAAATACATCAGAAACACAATGAATAAACTGCAGAGCACAAGCAGGAAAAACACAACACGATTATTGTGTTTCCATGGCTTAACATGTATTGGTCCTGAGCCTTCTAGTTGGAGGGCCAATTCCACTATACAAAGAAAAATGTTGCGAACTCAAGGACAACTAACATAGCATGCACACATTCCATGCTAATCGATATTATTATCATGTGAATATGATGTCGTAGACGCTAGTTCCAGTACTTTTGTAACAGATTCCTCCTCACTTTCATTAATAAAACCACAGAGATTGAAGCTACAACCGAAACAAGAAAATAAAACCATAGTGGTTGTTTCAAGCTCAATGGAACTGAACAAGTGAATGTTTTCACATTCTCTGAAACACGCATCCTTGAGCTGGCATATGGTCTGGAAACATTATCTAACAGCAACATGATCAAAGTTCAGTCCCCCTTGCATTGGTGACACCCATTAGCTTCAATACATATAAACTAATAAGCTACTAAGCATTGTACAGACTAATAGACTCCTTGCCGTTTCAGAATTCTCAAAGACATAAGTGCATTGCATGCATTGTACTTATCTTGATTTGTGATTTCGTGTCATCTCACGCGGAAAGAGGTAATTTAACCTTTTCGTTCAAGTCCTGCAAGCACAGAAGCAACCTCATTTCACGCAAATAATCTTGTTTTGAAAAGAGAAAATTGTAATAAACCATTGACTTGCCATGTGATTCATAAGTTATTGCAACTAACATTACACATAACGAAACAAAGACATGCAGCAAGCAATGATAGCAGAGGTTTCAAATCAAACCATATGAATATTCAGGAATCTGAGAACTGAAGAGGTGTATAGAGAGCTCACCAGCGACCTAACATTGGAGGTTATTTTTGGGAGAGGTAATATAGAGGAATGTGAGGGGTGCCGTTCTAGTCAAAGTTGTACAGGAGAGACCATGAAAAGTAGCCAAGAACATTGGCGCCACCATTCATGGCTTTCTTCAGCTCGCTGAGGTAACTCCGGTAGTACCGAACCCTTGTGGCAGCCGCAAGTAGTGTTTGCGGGTGAGGTTCCCTGGTTAATCCATTCCTGACAGCATGATGACAACATTAGTATATACGCATGACAAGATGATTCAGAGGCATGAAACAAAACAAAGAGATATGGAGCTCCAGTACCGTTTTCAGTTATGACAATAGCTGGGTTTCCATACCTCTGACTAATGTAGTGCACACATCAATACATCCCCCTCAGGACGATATAAAGCCATTTAGAATTCACCTGTAAGAATTCACGCACCAAAAAGGATTTATCATGTTAATTTTGAACTTATGGTCGGAGCAAGTAAAGCTGAGAAAGGTTTCCGCAACGAGCTTCATACCCTTGGTCCAATCAGTTTCACCCTCTCAGGCGCTTGGTGAGGGAAGGCGTTGACGACGGGACAGTGGATGGCCTGGAGCGGCAGGATCCAGGCGCAATATCGAGAATACGGCCGCGGCGTCAGGGATTGGGACGCGGCCGGGATCCAGTCGGCGGTGGCTGGGGTCTGCCACGAGACGGGCAAGGGACGCAGAGGCATAGGCGGCGACAACAACGTGTAGGGAAGGGAGGAGGGAGGAGATGCCGTTGTGTGCGGCGGCGGGGAGAGGAGCGGGCAGGGTGATCAGCAACGAAAGGTGCTCGTTCGCTGGTTTTTTATTTTCTGCAAAGTTGACGCGGGCTTCGCTTCCCTCGGCCGAGCATGAAAACTGGCCCAATTAACCACATGGCTTCAAAATAGCTACGGGAGTAGCTGCCCTTGTGACTTCAGGCCCAGCTCGCCGCAAACATCGCATTTTACTTTAAATCAGACGGCCAAAAGCGCATAAATCTCAACATCTAATGGCCAGAAATGTTGATGGCCTGAGAGGGCTGGGAGGGTGCTCAGTTTTAATATATCTAAATTCTTCAGCCACACGATCACCTCTTCACAAACCAGGTATATCAAAGGAGGGCACCCTTACTTCTAGAATCAAGCTATAAAATTGCAGCATGAAACTGAACACGAAATCCTCTTAGATGCTTAGAAGTTTAGTATAGTTATGTGATTTCCTTCTCAAACATCCTCTTTGTAAAATTCATCCTCACAATCAGAAAGAAACCATGCTTGAGACTTGCAAAAAATATATCAGCATTGGTACCTAAAAAATAATTAATTTATGTTAGTTTTGCCCTTGAGAAACGAATGGTGATTCCTTCTTGCCCATGGTCTCAGTAGCCTGTTTTGAAGGTATATTATGTTAATACTATATTATACAAGTAAATACATTGGTAATACAGGAAAATGGATCCCCTAAGTTCAGGCGCTACCTCTAAAAGCAAGAATTTGACAGCCATTATGAGGATATATAGTCCATGAGAAGGTTCCCAATATGTTAGGTCCATTTGAATTATCAGTGTAGGAATCTTGTGATAAAATAGCTTGACATGTATTTTCATCAATCTATAAGAACAAAACATATGAACAGAACCATACACTTAGCATATGACTAATCTTGGTATTGTCTGAGAAAAAAAAACGACCTAACATGACTATAGGTAGCAGATATTAAAAATCATGTGAGAAAATGAAGCCCTCTGCAGTTTAATCACAATAATTAATTGATTATTAGTATCAGATTATGAAACCATTCACCAACCTCTAGAAGGATAGAGAAGGTAGATAAACTACATCAGTAGTTTGGTGTGCCTTTCAAGCAGCTTTAATTCTACAAAAGATATGTCATGATAGCAATCTGCTACCATACTAAACTCCCCATCAGAAAAAAGAACCTCATTCCTGTTCAATCAAACAAGGGACACACACAAAAATCAATAGAAACATAGTACAAACTCACTGACTGCTCCTTGTAGTGCAAATTCTACTGATGTTACAAGCACGAACTCCACCTTGTCTGACCAAAAAACACCACCCAACATCTGTTAACTAGATGAATCAATAAGCTCGCAGGACAGAAAGACCAACTACCAACCTAGCTGAAAAATATTGTATATGGTACCATGGTACACCCACCTAAATAACATCTTAAAATAATTACAACTTAAAATGGGTAACTGAAGCACCAAGTGTAGGAAGATATGTTATTGATTCGGTGGTGAAAAAAAACTAAAAAATCATGACTTGGTTAATTAGGTACTGCGCATCCCTTCGTCCTCAATAGCAGGATTATTATCCCGTAATTCTCTCTGCACAATGCCCACAAAGCTTTGCCGCTCCTCCTATGCTATCCCAATCTTGTAATTTTCTCACAGATGCGAGCGCGGATCGCTGCCGCAGCCCACCGCTCCTCTACTTCCCATGGGCCCGAGCAAACGGAGCCAACAACACGAAGCAACCGTAGCGGCGAGTGGCGGAGGAAGGGAGAGAGCGGCGGAGGAAGGGGGTGATGGCGTCGGCAGCGGCGGGGGTGGAGACGATGCGGGTGTCGCACATCCTGATCAGGCACGAGGAGTCCCGGCGTGAGGCATCCTGGAAGGACCCCGAGAGCCAGGTCATTTCCGCCACTACGCGCGCCGATTCCGCCGCGCCACAAAGTCTCATTGGCACATCTCATCATTTAGTTCCAAAACATTGTTTATATAACGGTGGTCAGTGGAGACTGTAAAGTTAAACTTCCACTCAGAGATTGATGGTACACTAGATCACAACTTGAATAGTGGACTATGCCTTGAACTACAAGGTTTCTGCAATACTAGTTTCATGCAAATTCTTGACTATACTGGGCTGCCGCAATGGTTCCCCACCATTACAAAAAAAATACACTTCCGTGATGATACATGTTTGTCACAGTAGGTCGCATTTTCTGTCATACATGTACATCCATGGCGATTTTATGACAGAATGAAGATAGTCATACCTGTGCTGTCGTAGACGTATTCCATCACATTACCAAAATTATCATCACGGAAGTGTCCACTTGCATGACGATAAATCGCGCGTCACAGAAGTGCTTTTGTCAAGGATGACCGACACGTGGCATCCACCGTAACGGAAAGCCGTTAAGCTATCGGGTCGGGTTTTGGATCCGATAACCCGTTAACAACCCCGACCAATGGGGATTTTCCACATGTAAAATCATCATTGGCTGGAGGAGACACGTGTCAGCTCTGCGTTGGCACAGGTGCCACTCATCCAGTGGGCGAGACACGCCTATGATATGTTGACACGTGGACCGACCCATCAAGTTTAAATGGGACGGCCCAACTAAAGGCCCACAAGATTTTGCGGACCATAATGGGCCGGCCCAGCTAAAGGCCCACGAGATTTTGCGGACCATAATGGGTTGGCCCAGCTAAATGCCCACAAGATTCTGCGGGCCATAATGGGCTGGCCCAGGTAAAGGCCCATAAGATTTTTGTGTGCCATAATGGGCCGGCCTAGGTAAAGGCCTACAAGATTCTTGCGGATCATAATGGGCCGGCCTAGCTAAAGGCCCACGAGATTTTGCCGATATTAATGGGCCGGCCCAGCTGTAGGCCCACAAGATTTTGATGACCCTATTAGGCCGGCCCAATAACTGGCTGCCATGTTTTGGGCCAAATGCCGGCCCATATTTGATCCGGTCCATTAATGGCGTGCCATGTTCCAGGCCTAATAATGGCCCATATGAGATCCGGCCCATTAAAAGCCTACCACGTTCTGGGCCAAATTACGGCCCAGATCAGGTCCGACCCTTTAAGAGGCTTTGGGCTAAATTATGGCCCATATCAGATTCGGCTCGTCAACTTGACACTATGCTTTTGGGCCCACTTGCTAAAGGCCATTTAGTAATTCGGCATGATATTAGTTTCGGCCTGTTAAGGGCCCGTTTAACATTTCGGCCCTATATTAATTTCGGCCTGTTAAAAACCTGTCATATAGTTGGGCCTAACTACGACCTGGTTTGCATCCGACCTGCTCGCAGCCGATATCTGATTGGGCCAAACAAGGACCGAGACAATTTTGGCCTGTTAAAAGCCCGTGATTTGATTCGCACAATCATGGGCTGGGGTCCATTTCGGGCTGCTGCCGACCCGTGAGCTGTTCGGCACGTTTCAGGCCCAACCTACTTCTCAGCCCCCTAAAATTCCATTGAGTTTTCTTGCGAAAAGAGGGTCGGGGGTTACTCGGCCTATTAAAAGGCCCAATCTACTAGTGGTCGGGTTTACTTCTGGCCTTTTAACGGACCAAGATGACGGGGCCCATGATGCGGATCATATACATCGTCATTGCATGACGGCCCGATTATGTACCGTAATTTTATGGTTTGGCCGGTTTACTGAGAAGACATGATATATATACAGTAAAATAACTGCAGCATCGTGAATAAGAAAAAACCTAGACTATATAATAAAGAAATTACGGCATATTACATTCACTGGGCATCAAAGTGCGCCACTATGATAATAAAGCACAAGAAGACAACATATTACATACACTGGACATCAAAGATTGCCACCAATGCAAATAAACACGCCGACAAAATAATATACAAAACCGACAGCACTTCAATAGAGTTCAAGAAAGGTTAGCCCTGCTGGGGAACTGCAGTGCAAGCAGCTGAGCAAACTGATGAGACTGCGCTTGTTCAATACTTATATCTTCCTCACTCTGAAAGATAAACAAGCAGACAAATGACAGGTTTTGCACATAAAAGTATCAGTGCTGACAATTCATCACATTTCTTACGAATAAAGTGACACCGTTTAAAATTGCATTAACATAATATGGTATTGTTCAGGTCAAGATATGACAGGAAATGACATTGTGAAGGAGTTGACAGCTTCACGACACCACTGGATTACATATCAAGAACTCATAAGTATCAATGGTTAGTGTGCTGTCAATTTATCACATTTCAGATTGGCAAATAAAGAGACTGTTTAAATAATAGTAGAATGATATGACATTGTTCATAGTTAAGACATTGCAGAATATGACATTGTGCTGTAGTGGGTAGGTTCACCGCACCACTAGATTACGGATCAAGAACAGAAGCATACATGAAGTGCAAAAGAAGATCACTTGCTCTGTATAGTTTAATTTACATGGTATGAAAAAAGAACTTGGTTGTACAACTGAAAACTTAAATTGTGAAGGACAAACTTTTGTTTATGAACTACATAATAAACTTTAAACATGCAATTTGATGCAAACATCACAAATAAACAACTGTTGCAGTCATGCCTAACCAAATATACACAACAGAGTTTGAAGGCTTGAGAAGGATAAACTTACATTATTTCATGAAGACAAGCTCTATAAAGCCCTTGTCCATGCTAATGGGGGGGGGGGGGCAATTCAAGAAGTTTACCACAGAATCTTCTTCATAAGCATTGCCTTTATTCTACATTTTGTTAAGAGTAAATATAGATGTGATAATATACGAAAAAATGGAGAATATTTAAGGTAAGATGAAGAGTGATGCTAGATAACCAAGTAGCCATAAATGTAAATGCAGCGATACAGGCAAATGGTACAGCCAAGAGCAATGCACAGCTAAACTTCTTCAGTATCAACCTTATGGTAAGAGTAAATATAGATCTGATGTGTAGAAAATGAAGGGCAAAGGAAAATAAGTTGCAGAGTGATGATACATGAACAACTACCTGTCAATATAAGTACACTGATAAAGGACAACATGTACTTACAAGAACAATGCAGAGCTAAAAATATTCATTGGCATTGGATATATTGTACACTAATGTAACCATTCATAAAGATCAGATAATTTGGAACGAACAATTGATAAGCAAGCTATCATGCATACTGCTGTCACATAATGAACCAAGTATGTATGCAAGTACAGTGATACATGACAACAGGTACTAACAAGAGCAAACCAGCGGGCAACATATTTGCGATATCCTGTCGTTTTTTCCAAACCGGAATTCTTCTTCGAGCAGATTTCCTGCAAAAAAGATCCGTAAGGCACATGCGAAAAAGTAGAAGTTCAAATTGTCATGTGATCTCATAGACAGTACCTCATCCTGGGAACAAGACCAGTGCATAACAAGGTTTTTCCATTCAATGTCTTCTAAATTTAGCACATGAGACTTCATCGAAAATTCGTTTATAGACTTGCCATCAAAGTGTGATTTCCTCAGGTAACACCGATACTGCTGCAATGCTTTCTTAAAAAGCACAAGCAAGCTTTGCTCTTCATGACTATCCAGATTGACCCTCGCCTAGTTACAACAATATAATGTAAATCATTGATGTGTTCAATCAATAGAAAATAGGAAAATAATAACCATGAATAATAGCACTTACACGTAAGTTGGACAGGAAGATGTGAAAATGGTGTTTGTCTTCACTATAATCGTCCCATGATGGGAATATATGCACATAGTCCCTAACAACATTGAAAGCATTGTCTTTTAAACTGGGAATAAATGGAATGAGGTTCCAATCTGCAGGAATTGGCCGTCTCTGCAGTTGGGATAGGTCTTCGGCTGGTGGACTTGCTGTACTTTTTGCTGGAGTGGGATTTTTCTGTGGTACGGCTGGTGCTATAGCAAACGAAATCGGTATACCTTTTGCTGGAGTGCAGGTCCTGTGTGGTGGGGCTAGTGGTGTGGCCAGTGAAGTATGAGTACAGTCTGATGGAGTCGGTCCTACATTTTGTGTCACTGGTTGTACAGCCAATATAAGTGGGGTGCTGTCTGATTTCTCCGGCACCACCATGTTTTTCAAGGACTTTGCTGCTGGTGCTCCTTTAGGTTCGGCAATCACCCTCTTCATTTTTTAGCAGGCAAGTGTGGTGCTCGGTCAGATGGTGACGCTTCTTCTTCAAGTTTGTCTGCCAGGATCCGATCCTCTTCGAGTTCGTCCGTCTCGATGGAGTTGCGGTGTAGATTCCTGCCGTCTAATTATGATGGTGGGGTTAAGATTTCTCGTCGTGGGGTGATATTTGATGCTAGGTGCTTCAAATCTTTTCAAGAGTTCAACGCGACGACTGCCGCTTCAGGGCGCTGGTCCATAGGGGCACATGCAGAAAGACTTTTCGCCTGTCATCGACAAGGTTAAGCCGACTCCGGTAGAGGAGCGGCGACAATGGCACGTCGACAACTCGTTCTATGGACATCAGTGGTCGTTCGGTGGTCTCAGAATTGTGATGTGATTTTTATTATGTTTGAGGTGCTTTTTTCTTTTGATGAACTTTGATAGATCTGGATTATTTTCATCGTTGGCCGGCATTAGTACAGAATCTGCGTCGAGACGGCTTATATCGTTTGACTCCATCTGATCCGCATCGGGGATGCCTGACGGCGTAGCGGGAGCTGCATCTGACTTGTGGGCCATGGGCCATAATAAAAATAAGAGATACATAAATTTGAACCGGGCCTAAACGATCGGGGGTGCACATCACGAAGCGAACCTGGCGGTAGTGATAACGAGATCACTGCTGCTCGGGATCACAATAACACTTTCGTCGTATACGCTACTTCTTGACATGTTGCAAGTAGCAGAGAGTGGCACCAGCTGTCAACAGCCCTGCATAAATTGCAGACACGCGTCGTAGGCATGCTTCTCCGTAGGCATCACCAGGTACCTGTCACACAAAGATTTGTTTCACACCCAGAAAAATAAATCGTTTTACACATTCAGTAAATTCTTGATAGTTTGTCTCATCGCTTGGGGGCACCCCTTGCTGAAAAAATAGGCCACTTCTCATGATTCGGGCGTCATGCTCTCTTCTCCATCGATTTGTGTTGCCCAACACGTTCATCTGACCGAAAATACCTGAAATCACTAATTGAGGAGTACTCCTTTCAAAGATCACTCCCACCTCCTCAGGTCGCAACCTGATAGTTTTCTCTTTTTTGTAGACCGATTTATTCAAAACAATTTATCTCTTAAACCATGCATCCAGATCCCCGTGTCGAGATCTCCAAAATTAGATCCCAAGTCGATAGGTTTTGAAGAACATATTTTTCATGAAAAAACTGAATAGGAGCATGTGTTTTTTCTTACCGAAAGAGTCACGATTGTGCCTCTCGCAGAAGCAAATTTGTGCCTACATCAAAAGTAAATACGTGCCTCTCGCGGAAGAAAAAACATTTTTTCGTTTCCGTGTGGCACGGCTGAGCCTCTCGCAAAAGCAAATTTGTGCCTCTCACGGATGGAGAAAACGAGTTTTTTCGTTTCCGAGAGGCACGACTGTCCCATGGAAGGAAATAAAATGCGTTTTTTTCGTTTTCTAGAGGCACGATTGTGCCTCTCGCGAAAGCAAATCCATGCCTGTCGCGGAAGGAAGAAACACGTTTTATTTTCTGTTTCCGAGAGGCACAACCATGCCTCCCGTGAAAGCAAAACCTTGCCTCTGGCGGAAGCAGAAAAAAACATGGTATTTTCTGTTTGTGCGTTCATAATATCCCCGCTGATGTAACCCATGTCGTAACCGGCGATTCTGCCGTGCCTTAGATGGAATACAAGTGTTCAATTTGCAAAAAAAAAAAAAAAATCCGGATAGCATTTTTTGTTTGTTTCTAGAGAAATTGGCTGGCTTTTTTTTGTAGATTTTGGGGAAAATTTGAGAAACAAAAAGATATTCATGGACTTTAAAAGGCTTGTGGGTTTGAAAATGCCCAGGAGTTCTGAAAATGTTTGCCAACTTGAAAATAAAATCTGTGAATTCGAACAAATGTTTCTGAATTTGAAAAAAGTTTAAGAGTTTAAGCAATTAGAGCAACTCCAACGGGCCGACCCAAACGGACGACGAATTTGTCCGCTTTTTGTTGGTTTGGGTCGGCCGCCCGCCCGATGTCCGCCCTGTTTTAGATTTGGGTCGGCAGTGCGCCCAACGCGTCGGCCCATTTCATGTCCACAAATCAACATTTAAAAAAAGACCCGCGACCGATCATGCCAACGGCCATGTCTCATGCCGGCACCATGCCAGCGCCGGCATACAATGCCGGCTTCGAAAAATAACACCGCAGTTCATGCTGACGCACTCGCCAGCCGGCCGACACACAAAAAACTTAAATTTGGACATGTTTTGCAAAAAGTGTAGGGAAAATGTAAAACGGCTATAACTTTTGCATACGTTGTCGGAAAAAAACATATAATATATCAAAAAATTCAGCACGAAAATCCGCATCCGATTTTGACAACCTATGGCCTGTTTGCAACTTTTTAGAATCCTCAAATTCCAAAAGGAAAAAAAGATATGCTCAAATTTCAGTTTTTTTAATTTTGGTTAAATCTGGTCAAACTATGGTCAAACTACTTATTCAAGAAGTATTAATGTTGCTACATAATTATTCAACAATATTAGTGTTACTAAATAATTATTTCAATTTTTTGAATTTTGGTCAAATCTGGTCAAACTATGGTCAAACTTATTCAAGAAATATTAGTGTTACTAACTGTTTTTAGAATAATAGTTCCAAACTCAAACGGTGAAACGTGTGACCTAATGCTCAAGCTATAGTGCCGAGGGTTAATAGGATTGACAGCTTACATTTGTCAGGAAAACAACAAGTGCAGACTTCGTATGTAGGGGGAATAGAACTCTGAAGTTAAGCGTGCTCAGGCTGGGGGAGTGAGAGGATGGGTGACTGGCCGGGAAGTTAGACGATTTGGAATGATTGATCCACACTTGAGCAGTTAAGAGGGGTGATTAGAGATTAAATCATCAAATAATTCAGAAAATTGTAAATTGTAAAAAAATCAAATATTTTTTTACAAAATTTTCATTTTTTTTCAAAAAACCCTTTAGTACCGGTTGGTAACACCAACCGGTACTAAAGGTCCCCCATACGACGGCGCGAGCTCATGCCACGTGGTGGGCCTTTAGTGGCGGTTCGTGCCAAACCAGTACTAAGGGGGGGGGGCATTAGTCTCCAATCTTTAGTGTCGGTTGCAGAACCGGCACTAAAGGCCCTTACGAACTGGTTTTAAAGCTCCGGTTTCTACTAGTGTTATCACCTCCATAACCGAGAAATATTTCCTTAGTCCTCACTAAGGATAATTTTGACCGCTGTCTAGTGATCTACTCTTAGGTCACTATTGTACCCCCTTGCCAAAATGATGGCAAGGTACACAATAGGTCTAGGTCACAGCATAGCATACTTTATAGAACCTATGAGTGAGGCATAGGGAATGACGTTCATTCTCTTTCTATCTTCTGCCGTGGTCGGGCTTTGAGTCTTACTCAACTTTACACCTTGTAATACAGGCAAGAACTTCTTCTTTGACTGATCTATTTTGTATTCTTTCAAAATCATGTCAAGGTATGTACTCATTGAAAAATCTTATCAAGCGTCTTGATCTATCTCTATAGATCTTGAGGCCCAATATTTAAGCAGCTTCACCGAGGTCTTTCATTGATAAACTCTTATTCAAGTATCCTTTTATGCTTTCCAGAAATTCTATATTATTTCCAATCAACAATATGTCATCCACATATAATATTAGAAATGATATAGAGCTCCAACTCACTTTTTGTAAATACAGGGTTCTCCACAAGTCTGTATAAAACCATATGCTTTGATCACATTATCAAAGCATTTATTCCAACTCCGAGATGCTTGCACCAGTCCATAGATGGATTTCTGGAGCTTGCACACCTTGTTAGTACCTTTAGGATCGATAAAACATTCTCGTTGCATCATATACAACTCTTCTTTAAGAAATACCCATTTAAGGAATTCAGTTTTGACATCCATTTGCCAGATTTCATAAAATATGGCAACTGCTAACATGATTCGGACGGATTTAAGCATCGCTACAATTGAGAAAATCTCATTGTTGTCAACACCTTGAACTTGTTGAAAACCTTTTGCGACAAGTCAAGCTTTGTAGATAGTAACACTACTATCAGCGTCCGTCTTCCTCTTGAAGATCCGTTCATATTCTATGGCTTGCCGATCATCGGGCAAGTCCACCAAAGTCCACACTTTGTTCTCATATATGGATCACATCTCAGATTTCATGGCCTCAAGCCCTTTCGTGGAATCTGGGCTCATTATCGCTTCCTCATAGTTCGTAGGTTCATCATGGTCTAGTAACATGACTTCCAGAATAGGATTACCGTACCATTCTGGTGCGAACCATACTCTGGAATACCTATGAGGTTCTGTAGTAACTTGATCTGAAGTTTCATGATCATCATTGTTAGCTTCCTCACTAATTCGTGTAGAAATCACTGGAACTGATTTCTGTGATGAACTACTTTCCAATTCGGGAGAAGGTACAATTACCTCATCAAGTTCTACTTTCCTCCCACTCACTTCTTTCAAGAGAAACTCCTTCTCTAGAAAGGATCCTTTCTTAGCAACAAATATCTTGCCTTCGGATTTGTGATAGAAGGTGTACCCAACATTTTCTTTTGGGTATCATATGAAGATGCACTTTTCTGATTTGGGTTCGAGCTTATCAGGTTAAGCTTTTTCACATAAGCATCTCAGGCCCAAACTTTAAGAAATGACAACTTTTGTTACTTGCCAAACAACAGTTCATAAGGCGTCATCTCAACGGATTTTGATGGTGCCCTATTTAAAGTGAATGCACTTGTATGTAACCCTAAAATGATAGTGGTAACCCGGTAAGAGACATCATAGATCGCACCATATCTAAAAAAGTGCGGTTACGACATTCAGACACACCATTACGCTGTGGAGTTCCAGGTGGCATGAGTTTGTGAAACTATTCCACATTGTTTTAAATGAAGGCCAAACTCATAACTCAAATATTTTCTTGCATGATCAGATCGTAGAAACTTTATTTTCTTGTTACGATGATTCTCCACTTCACTCTGAAATTCTTTGAACTTTTCAAATGTTTCAGACTTCTATTTCATTAAGTAGATACACCCATATCTGCTCAAATCATCTGTGAAGGTTAGAAAATAATGATACCTACCACGAGCCTCAACACTCATTGGACCGCATACAGCAGTATGTATTATTTCCAATAAGTCATTAGCTCATTCCATTGTTCCGGAGAACGGAGTTTTAGTCATCTTGCCCATAAAGCACGGTTCGCAAGTATCAAAATGATTCATAATCAAGTGATTCCAAAAGCCCATCAACATGGAGTTTCTTCATGCGCTTTACACCAATATGATCCAAACGGCAGTGCCACAAATAAGTTGCACTATCATTATCAACTTTGCAACTTTTGGCATCAATACTATGAATATGTGTATTACCACGATCGAGATTCAATAAACCATCAACATTGGGTGTATGACCATAGAAGGTTTTATCATGTAAACAAAATAACAATTATTCTCTGTCTTAAATGAATAACTATATTACAATTAACATGATCTAATCATATTCATGCTCAACGCAAACACCAAATAACATTTATTTAGGTTCAACACTAATCCCGAAAGTATAGGGAGTGCTCGATGATGATCATATCAATCTTGGAACCACTTCCAACACACATCGTCACTTCATCCTTAACTAGTCTCTGTTTATCCTGTAACTCCTGTTTCGAGTTACTAATATTAGCAACCGAACAAGTATCAAATACCCAGGGGCTACTATAAACACTAGTAAGGTACCCATCAATAACCTGTATATCAAATATACCTATGTTCACTTTGTCATCCTTCTTATCCGCAAAAAGTTTGGGGTAGTTCCGCTTCCAGTGACCATTTCCTTTGCAGTAAAAGCACTCAGTTTTAGGCTTAGGTTTAGCTTTGGGTTTCTTCACGGGAGTGACAACTTGCTTGCCATTCTACTTGAAGTTCCCTTTCTTTCCCTTTGCCCTTTTCTTGAAACTAGTGGTCTTGTAAATCATCAACACTTGATGCTCTTTCTTGATTTCTACCTTCGTCGATTTCAGCATCACGAAGAGCTCGGGAATCGTTTTCGTCATCCCTTGCATACTATAGTTCATCACGAAGTTCCAGTAACTTGGTGATGGTGACTAGAGAACTCTATCAATCATTATCTTATCTGGAAGATTAACTCCCACTTGATTCAAGCGATTGTAGTACCCAGACAATCTGAGCACATGCTCACTGCTTGAGCTATTCTCCTCCATCTTTTAGCTATAGAACTTGTTGGAGACTACATATCTCTCAACTCGGGTATTTGCTTGAAATATTAACTTCAACTCTTGGAACATCTCATATGGTCCATGACGTTCAAAACGTCTTTGAAGTCCTGATTCTAAGCCGTAAAGCATGGTGCACTAAACTATCAAGTAGTCATCATATTGAGCTAGCCAAACATTCATAACGTCTGCATCTGCTCCTGCAATAGGTCTGTCACCTAGCGGTGCATCATGGACATAATTCTTCTGTGCAGCAATGAGGATAAACCTCAGATCACGGACACAGTCCGCATCATTGCTACTATCATATTTTAACTTATTTTTCTTTAGGAACATATAAAACATAGGGAAGCTACAACGCGAGCTATTGATCTACACCATAATTTGCAAAATACTATCAGGAATAAGTTCATGATAAATTAAAGTTCAATTAATCATATTATATAAGAACTCCCACTTAGATAGACATCCCTCTAGTCATCTAAATGATCACGTGATCCAAATCAACTAAACCATGTCCGATCATCATGTGAGATGGAGTAGTTTTCAATGGTGAACATCACTATGTTGATCATATCTACTATATGATTCACGCTCGACCTTCCGGTCTCAGTGTTCCGAGGCCATATCCACATATGTTAGGCTCATCAACTTTACCCAAGTATTTTGCGTGTGCAAAACTGGCTTGCACCCGTTGTATGTGAACGTAGAGCTTATCGCACCCGATCATCACTTGATGTCTCAGCATGAAGAACTGTAGCAATGGTGCATACTCAGGGAGAACACTTAACCTTAAAATTTAGTAAGGGATCATCTTATAATGCTACCGCCGAACGAAGCAAAATAAGAATATAAAAGATAAACATCACATGTAATCAAAATATGTGACATGATATGGACATCGTCATCTTGTGCCTTTGATCTCCATCTCCAAAGTACTATCATGATCTCCATCATCACCGGCATGACACCATGATCTCCATCATCTTGATCTCTATCAACGTGTCATCACATGGTCGTCTCACCAACTATTGCTCTTGCAACTATTGCTATCGCATAGCGATAAAATAAAGCAATTATATAGCGCTTGCATCTTATGCAATAAAGAGACAACCATAAGGCTCTTGCCAGTTGCCGATAACTTTAACAAAACATGATCATCTCATACAACAATTTATATATCATCACATCTTGACCATATCACATCACAACATGCCCTGCAAAAACAAGTTAGATGTCCTCTACTTTGTTGTTGCAAGTTTTATATGGCTGCTACGGGTTTAGCAAGAACCGCTCTTACCTACGCAACAAAACCACAACGATTATTTGTCAAGTGTGCTGTTTTAACCTTCAACAAGGACCGGGCATAGCCACACTCGATTCAACTAAAGTTGGAGAAACAGACACTCACTAGCCACCTGTGTGCGAAGCACGTCGGTAGAACCAGTCTCGCGTAAGCGTACGCGTAATGTCGGTCTGAGCCGCTTCATCCAACAATACCGCTGAATCAAAGTATGACATGCTAGTAAGCAGTATGACTATTATCGCCCACAACTCTTTGTGTTCTACTCGTGCATATAACATCTACGCAGAGACCTGGCTCGGATGCCACTGTTGGGGAACGCAGTAATTTCAAAAATTTCCTACGATCACGCAAGATCTATCTAGGTGATGCATAGCAACAAGAGGGGAGAGTGTTGTCTACGTACCCTCGTAGACCGAAAACAGAAGTGTTAAGTAACGCGGTTGATGTAGTCAAATGTCTTCGCGATCCAACCAATCAAGTACCGAACGCACGGCACCTCCGTGATCTGCACACGTTCAGCTCGGTGACGTCCCTCGAACTCTAGATCCAGCTGAGGCCAAGGGAGAGTTCCGTCAGCACAACTGTGTGGTGACGGTGATGATGAAGTTACCGGTGCAGGGCTTCACCTAAGCACTACAACGATATGATCGAGGTGGAAAATTATGGAGGGGGCACCGCACACGGCTAAAAGATCAATTTGTGTGTCTACGGGGTGCCCCCTGGCCACGTATATAAAGGAGGGGAGGGAAGAGGTGGCCGGCTCAAGGGGGGTGCGCCAGGTGTGGGGAATCCTACTAGGACTCCCCAGTCCAAGTAGGATTCCCCTCCTCTTTCCTATTCCTAGTAGGAGGAGGGAAGGAGGAAGAGGGGAGAATGAAAGAGGGGGGCGCCGCCTCCTCCTAGTCCAATTCGGATCAGCCCATGGGGGGGGGGGAGGGTGCACGGCCACCCCGTGAGGCCCTTCTCTCCTTTCCGGTATGGCCCATTAAGGCCCATTACTTCCCCCGGTGAATTCCCATAACTCTCCGGTACTCCAAAAAATACCCGAATCACTCGGAACCTTTCCAATGTCCGAATATAGCCTTCCAATATATCGATCTTTACATCTCGACCATTTTGAGACTCCTCGTCACATCCGTTATCTCATCCGGGACTCCGAACAAACTTCGGTCATCAAATCACATAACTCATAATACAAATCGACATCGAATGTTAAGCGTGCGGACCCTACGGGTTCGAGAACTATGTAGATATGACTGAGACACATCTCCGGTCAATAACCGATAGCGGAACCTGGATGCTCATATTGGCTCCTACATATTCTACGAAGATCTTTATCGGTCAAACCGCATAACAATATACGTTGTTCCCTTTGTCATCGGTATGTTACTTACCCGAGATTCGATCGTCGGTATCATCATACCTAGTTCAATCTCGTTACCGGCAAGTCTCTTTACTCGTTCCGTAATACTTCATCCCGCAACTAAATCATTAGTCACAATGCTTGCAAGGCTTATAGTGATGAGTATTACCGAGAGGGCCCAGAGGTACCTCTCTGAAACACGGAGTGAGAAATCCTAATCTCGATCTATGCCAACCCAACAAACACCTTCGGAGATACCTGTAGAGCACCTTTATAATCACCCATTAACGTTGTGACGTTTGGTAGCACACAAAGTGTTCCTCCGGTATTTGGGAGTTGCATAATCTCATAGTCTGAGGAACATGGATAAGTCATGAAGAGAGTAGTAGCAATAAAACTGTAACGATCATAATGCTAAGCTAACGGATGGTTCATGTCCATCACATCATTCTCTAATGATGTGATCCCGTTCATCAAATGACAACACATATATATGGTTAGGAAACATAACCATCTTTGATTAACGAGCTAGTCAAGTAGAGGCATACTAGGGACACTATGTTTTGTCTATGTATTCACACATGTACTAAGTTTCCAATTAATAAAATTCTAGCATGAATAATAAACATTTATCATGAAATAAGGAAATAAATAATAACTTTATTATTGCCTCTAGGGCATATTTCCTTCAGCTAGTGCAAGAGAGGGATATGAACTGGCGCCTCAAGAAGTACTACATGATGTATGATGAGACATGTCATGTAACTTGTATAGCTATATCGTGATTATGATGTGACGACATGATTTGTGTTGGATGATATGATGAGACTATTATGTGTATGATATGATGACCATATTGCATGTTTATGATATGATTAGAATAATGTATAAAACCTGTACAAAAATATTGCAAATACGTTTGGCATTTAAATTACTTACATAATTTTAAATTTGGCTTTTATTAAGCAAATCCTTGAAGAATTAAATAGTGGTGGCTAGGAACTAGATATGGAATATAGGTGAAAAAGATGCACAAACTCGAGAAGAAATATTTTCCTACTATAGGGTCTGCACATTGGTAAAAATCCCATCCTTTCTCACTATTGACCGAATAGGGCATATGAGAATGAATTCAAATACATATTACTACCGCGCCCTTCAATTTTTTTTCTTACTTACGTAAGGGGAAACTTTGTGCTTACAAAAAAGGTAATAGGCCAGCCGGCTTACTTAATTTGTGAATTCATTTAATGTTCGTTAGATGTCTACATGGATCGTGGAGTAAATATAATATTCGTGTTTTCCTTTTCATTCTACTTTCTCACGTAATACATGTTGTTGTTTTTTCTTATTCCATAAAATACAAACGGAAGTGATCACAGGAGCGGCGAGCGTCATGCTTCTTGGCCTCTAGTTCTATATCATGTTACGATGAGCTAAGTCGGGAGCTCTATATGGTATCGGCCGACTAAAAAATTGTATCGACCCAGTAATCTCGCTCGCCCGGCCCTTCTGTCTGTTGGTTCCTTTGCTCGTCTTTAGCTGCAGCTTGCCTGCTGTCTAAGAAAAATTTGGATGGCTTTTTCTGTTAATTTTGACAAAAAATGGTGAAATAAAAAAATTGATGGATTTAAAAATCTTGTGGATTTGAAAATGACCAGGAATTCTGAAAATGTTTCGAACAAGAAAACAATCTGTGAAATTGAAAAAATGTAAAGCAAATTCAAAAAAAGTTCCAGAATTTTAAAAAATTTAAGAATTTAAACAATCACGACTTTGAAAAAAAATTATTAGGATGTATTTTTAAGGCGAACTGAGGAGAGAAAGGCATAACAAGATTGTTGGTAGACGACGGCCCTCGTGTGAGTAGGCATGGGTCACAAACAAAATGATCGCATACAAAACTTTGTGTAGTTCGCTCGCAAACTCATGTAAAATTGTTGTGCTCATGCTTCATTTGAAAATTCTCACACAAAAAGAGATGGATGGTCTTCTTTGAGACATCCTAACTACATGCAAACGGACAAAAGAAGATGGTTGATCATTTTGTTGTATGTGTTGGGGGTCTTATTCGGTGTACAAACCAATAACGACCAATTACATGCATTATTACATGTAAAAAAACACATAGTAGTACCAGCTGCTAAGAAAATACATGGTCAACATCAATTATTCATAGAGCCCACTAATACTACGATGACAACACCATCTGATAATCATCCAGAGTGCTCAACTTGTAGTTTCCTTGAAATTTATCATCCTCCAAGTAACAACCACAAACACATATGCGTTGTCATACAACTTGTCGAAGAGGCGAAAATAGGAAACTCTCCATGTTTTGTTGAACAGTAGAGTGCAAAACACGACCCAAAGGCCAGCCACAAACCCAGACCCAAGTCCAAAGTAAAAGGATAATAGTAGCTCGTAAACCTTCTCACTTTTTTGTTGATTCACATGCTCAAGACCATTGTTTCCTGAGCAATTTCTTTCGAGAGGAGGGCCACACAGGCCAATGTTACCAGCGTATATGGACGGGTTCTCGGAGTAGATTGTGTCAAGTTGATTGCCTAGGGGAATTCTTCCAGTAAGGTTGTTATATGATAAGTCCAATGAGCTTAAATACGCCAAATTCGACAAGCTTGCCGGGATGTCATCATAAAGGTTGTTCCTTGAGAGGTCTAGTGACTCAATTGACTTCATAGCCCCAATCTCTGCAGGAATTTGTCCACTCAAGTGATTCCATGATAAGTTTAAATTCAACAGTCCATTGAGAGAAGTTAACTCCTCTGGAATTCGACCAACTAAATTGTTGAGTGATAGGTCAATACTCAGCACATCAAAAAATCCAATAATACCATACTTAAGTTCTTGGCGTTCATTACAACAAGCAAAACTTCATTTTTCATAACTCCATAGTTGTTGGACCTGCAAGACTTGTGTGTCCCATGTTTCGTTGAGTTTGCTTGGGTCATTGCAATTAATTTTGACAAAGAGCATGGTATAACTCCAGATATAATATTTTTGGCTAAATTCAAATGACGAAGGCAATACAGATTTGTGACAGTCGATGGAATATCTCCATGTAACAAGTTGTGGCTTAGTTGCAGATATTTCAAATTTACCAACTCTCCAATCCATGACGGCAATGTTCCATAGAAGTTATTCCTTGAAAGATCTAGGAAAGCCAATCTTGAGTAGTTTCGGGCTGATGATGGAAACTTGCCGGAAAAGTTGTTGTTACTCAAGAGGAGGTAAACCAAGCTAGATTCATGAGAACAGCGAGGAAGTTCTCCCTCTAGAAAGTTGTATGACAATTCCAAGACAAGTAGGAACTCGAACTGACAAATATATTTAGGAATAGGGCCACTGAAGTAATTGTAGGATAAAGACAGTTCTACTAACAATCGAGATCCAAAATGTGATGGTAAAGGTCCCGAGAAAGAATTGTGTGATAAATCCATGTGCTCTAAGTTCTTCAGACCAAGCAGGTGTTCTTCTGTGATCATGCCATCAAGATTATTGTTGCTAAGGTCGAGATCAAACAAATGACCAAGCATACCGATCTTGGATGGCACATGCCCAGTAAGATGGTTACTAGAAAGATAAAGTTGCCCCAAATTAGTGCAATTCCCCAACCCCGGTGGTATTGCTCCACTAAGATGGTTGTCCGAAATGTCAAGTGTAAGTAACGCGGCGCAACTTGCAAAACCATGCGGTATATGTCCAGTGAGCAGGTTGTTGGAAAGAGAAAGATACCACAATCTAGTGCAATTCCCCAACCATGAAGGTATAGCTCCAATAAGATGGTTGTAAGAAAGGTCATAGTGCCATAAATAAGAGCACTTATGAATGCCTAGCAGTATAGTTCCTGTAATGTTATTGTGAGAAAGGTCAAGCATAGTTAAGTTGTTTAATTGTCCCATACTATTCATCAGCTTTCCGAACATATTGTTGCTCTTCAACGTCAATTCTTGCAATCTGTTGGACGAACACTTTGGCAATTTCTCCAGAAACTCTGTTATGTTTCCAGAGGAGAGACTCCGGTCAAGCCGTAGTGTTCCCAAATCACATAGGTTTCCCAACTCCACTGTCATTGTGGCTCTATTACCCATGTTGCTCAAATCTAACCACTGGAGGGAGGTCATATTTCCCAGTGCATCAGGCAACGGGCCATAGAGATTGGTATTTGAGAGGTCGAGGTACTCGAGGCTTGTTATGTTCCAAAACCAACAGGATGCAACAGGATGACCAAAGTAGTTACGGGAGAGGTCAAGGTGCTTAAGATTTGTGGTGTATAGGTGTGGGAGGGATCGAGCTGCACTTGGAAGTGAGCAGTTAGAAAGGTGGAGGTACTCCAAGGAGGGGATCATGCTCACCACAAGAGGCCAATCAACAACTGAGCTGAGGTCCAAATAACTCAACTCAAGATATGACAAGAGAGGTAGGCGGGTTAACCATGAGATGTTTTTTAGGTCCCTCTTTTGGGTGATAGCCGGGACGGAGAGGTCGAGATATTCCAGCTTCGACAGGTTGCCAAGCTGAGGAGGCGCTTCACCATGGCAAAGCGTGTTGGAGAGATCGAGATGTCTGAGGTTCTTGAAAGAACCCAACAACTCTGGAAGACGATGCGCATGGTCACACAGTCCTGTGTAGGCGAGATCAAGGCTCTCCAGATGCTCTAGTGAAAGTAAGGAAGGACTTATCTGGCCAACCAAGAAAGAAGTCCACCAGCCCAGGTCAAGCTCGACGACATGGCCGGTCGCCTTGTCGCAGGTGATGCCTTCCCATCGGCAGCAATCTTGGCTCCCTTCGTGCCACGACACGAGGTCGTCCTTGGTGTCGTTGACGCCCTGCTTGAAGGTCAGCAAGGCGTCCCGCTCGCGCGGTATGCAACCCGCGGCGACTGCATGAGCCGACCGCGCGTCGGCGACGGGGAAGACGCTGCTCTAGGTTGCCGCTGCCGCCATGAGGAGCAGGACGAACTTGGCGGGCGAGTGATCCATGGCGTTGGTGGTAATGATCTGATCACACAGATCGGTGTGGCTTTCAAGGAGTGGGTTTCGGTTGCTACGAGTTGGAGTAGCACGATCGATGGTGTGGTGCACTTAAGAAGGCATGGGCAGGAGCGTACGTGACGGTGCACTTAGGTACTTAGCTACTGTACTAGCTAGTTAAGTGCGGTTGGTCCGGCTATAACTTTCCTGTAGCTAAGTGCGGTTGGTCCTTCTTTAATTTTCTTGTAGCTAGCAGTTAAGTGCGGTTAGGCTTGGGTGCACCTTCGATTTTTTTTAATTTTTTTTTTGACATCAGGGTGCACCTTCGAATTAGTTAACCGGCACTGCGGCAATTCAGAACTTGGAGTCGTCGTTCAGTCGCGGGACTTCCTTCAGCCGTCACTACCAGAATCGTGATTAAGCCTGTGAGCCAACATATATTCCCGTCGGCCCCACGTAGACTCCCAGGAAAATGTCATTTTACTGTGGGCCAGACACTGACTGACAGGTTTTTTTACCATATTCCTGTAGGTTCTGAGCAGGCGCACAGGAAAAGTATATCCCTGTGCGTCGCGGCCCACAGGAATCGCATTCGGCCCTTCGCGCCCGCGGGCTGCCGCTTCGCGCCATCGGGTTTTTATTGCGCGCGCATTTTTTCGGAGAGGCCCACCCTTTTGTCTATTTTCCTGTGTGTTTGGGCTCACAGAGTTAGGCCCAATACAAAAGGAGAGGGCAAACACGTAGAGCCTCCATCCCCAATTCAGTCGTAGTCTCCAGAATCCTCTCGATCCCCAATCCAGTCCTGCGCTTCACCGCCGCCGCCACCATCGTCCGGTCCACAGCCGAAGCCGCCGCCACACCATCCTCCGGTCCACCGCCGCCGCCGCCACGCCACCCTCTGGTCCACCGCCGCCGCCGCCACACCATCCGCAGGTCCACCGCCGTGGCAGCAGCTACACCATCCTCCCATCTACCGTCGCGGCTGCCTCCCCTCCCCGCGGAAGGCCGTCCTTCCGCCTGCATCTTCCTCACCACTTGCGTAGTGCCGGTCTCTGCCTCGCCACCCACCGGAGCACCAGCATCTGCCCCCCACCAAGCTCCCGTACTTGTCCCCCCATTCAGATTTACACGTCTTCACCTCCGGCTGCCTGTACTCCTCTACTCGCTGCCTCACAAGTCCCCATTCTCCATATCTCTGGTAATATATTACCTTCTTTTCCTAGATCTACGATTTGTTTGCTCTATTTCTTGTGTAGCGTACAAGCTTCGTTGGAACTAATTTAGGCACATCTGATTAGTATACGGTTGATTTGGATAAGTTCAAACACCAATTTTTATGGGTTCCAACGCAAAACTAGTTGTACATGACCATGTACAGTTCTTTGGTGTGCAAGTTGATTTGGACAGATTTGTTTTGGTTGTTTTTAGACGTAAGTTGGAGCTTCTGTAGCAACATCAGTGAACAGCTAGCATGTAGCTTATGTACATGACCATCTAACTGTTCATTTTTTCTAGGTTGTAGCTTCCGTGACACCTACCTGCTATTTATTTATTTATTTAAAGTGAATTTAAGATCTATAAATCCTAGAATAATCTTATCTTTTCATATTCCAGAAACATCAGCGAACAGCTAGGGGAGTTGGCTGGCCACCCTTTTCGACGCCGTAATTTCCCAGCTTGAACAAGTATATTGGTAAGTTATAGCTTTGAGCTCTTAAATTTATGTCTGAAACAATTGTCTTTTTGTGAATTGTTATTTGTGCTGCTGCCCTTTAGTATGCTATTATTTTTCTGAAATAGCCCCATTTCTGTGAATTTTATTTCAGTATGAGTTCTTGGTTAAATAATGGAGAACCGTGATTGGATGTATAGTGGATGGGTGTTTGGTCAAGTCCCTTCTAATATATGGCTTGAAGAAACTGCACGATTTATAGACCGGGCCTTCTCTTCCGTAGCTGAAGGTGGTAAAATTAAGTGTCCATGCGCCAAATGTCGGAATTATTTTCCGCAAGAAAGGCACATTGTAGAGAAACACTTGTATAAACATGGGTATAAGCCAAATTACAAAACCTGGACAGAACATGGTGAGAGTTTTGTAGCTGCTGCTGATGGATCTGTCCCTTTAGTACATCAAGAGGGCTGTAATGAAACTGATCGAATGGACAATATGTTGGTTGACTTAGGTGGTAGCCATCTTCCACCGGTTACTGAGGAGCCAACCTCCTCTGCCAAGGCTTTTTATAGGATGGTCAGTAGTGCCGATGAATTGGTACATGAGAACACAAAACACTCACGTCTTTCCGCTGTAGCTCGTTTGCTGGCTGTGAAATCACAATACAACATGTCCATTGCACATTTTGATGATACCTTAAAAATAATCCATGAACTTTTGCCTCCTGAATCTAATTTGTCTGAAGACTTCTACCAATCCAAGAAACTCTTAGAAGGTCTTGGGATGCCATATGTCAAAATAGATGTGTGCAAAAATAATTGCATGTTGTATTACAAAGATAACAAACATAAAGAGAAGTGTGACTTTTATGGCACATTTCGTTACGAGGAAGGCCAAAAGAAAATCCCACGTAAAGTTTTGCGGTACCTCCCTCTAAAAGATAGATTGCAAAGGTTGTATGCCAATGAGGAGACCGCAAAGCTTATGCGTTCTCACACTCCTTCCGGGTCTGATAAGATGGTCCACCCATGTGATGGTGAGGCTTGGCAAGATTTTGATAAGGATTTTCCAGAATTTTCATGTGATCCGAGAAGTGTGCGACTTGTCATAGCTACAGATGGTTTTACACCATATAGTTTGGTTGCTGCTCCGTACACGTGCTGGCCAGTGTTTGTAGCTCCGTTAAACCTCCCCCTGGTTTTCTCTTAAAGCCAGAGTTTATATTTCTTAGTCTTGTGATACCTGGTCCTGAACATCCTGGAAAGAATTTGGGCATTCTAATGCAACCATTAGCAGATGAGCTTATGGAACTGTGGCTGGGGGTTAATACATGGGATGCCTCTGTGAAGAGAAACTTTTTAATGAAAGCAGCTTTTCTATGGTCAGTCCATGATTTCCCTGCTTTTGGTATGTTTGCTGGGTGGAGCACTCATGGGAAGCTAGCTTGCCCAGAATGCTTGAGTGATTCAAAATCATTTAGACTTCCGCATGGGCGTAAGGCTTGCTGGTTTGATTGCCATAGGCGCTTTCTACCTCCTGACCATGAGTTCAGAACCCAAGCCAATTCATTTAGAAAGGATACAATAGTGCTTGAGGGGCCACCAAGGCGTTTGACAGGGGAGGAAGTGCGAGCTCACATGGTTGCAAATGTATATGACACAGATAACTATAATAAATTGCACAACTGGACCCACATAAGCTGCTTTTGGGATCTTCCATACTTTGATAAACTGAAGCTTAGGCACAACATCGATGTGATGCACAATGAGAAAAATATAGCAGAAGCTATATGGAACACATGCTTTGACATTCCTAATAAAACTAAAGATAATGTGAAGGCAAGAAAAGATCTAGAAGAAATATGCCATCGCCCTAAGCAGCATTTGCATTTGAAGGACAATGGGAAGTGGTTCAAGCCAAGGGCACCATTTTTCATTGAGAAAGATGATAGGTTAACCATTCTTAAATGGTTTAAAGAGCTGAAATTTACCGATGGATATGCAGCGGGTTTTAAAAGAGGAGTTAGCTTCCAGCAAAGGAAGATTTTTGGGCTTAAAAGTCATGATTACCATATCTTCATGGAACGGCTGCTACCAGTTGCATTTCGTGGCTTCATTCCGGAGAATATATGGTTATGTTTGGCCGAGCTAAGCTTTTTCTATAGGCAGCTATGTGCAAAAGAACTTAGCAAAGATGTTGTGAGCTCCCTAGAAAAGAATGCTACGGTGCTTGTATGCAAACTAGAGAAGATATTCCCTCCTGGTTTCTTTAATTCAATGCAACATCTAATTGTACATCTTCCCTATCAAGCTTGACTAGGAGGCCCTGTCTTAGCCCGATGGATGTATAACTATGAGAGGTAAATCCAGAACTTGTAGTCCACTATAAGGTGGTGTGTTGGCTCTTAGGCTAACTTCTTGACTTGCCCTCGCAGATGCATAGGTAAACTTAAGACAAAAGTGCGCAATAAGGCTCGAGTTGAGGGCTCCATTGTTGAGGCTTATCTCGTTGAGGAGTCAACTAATTTCCTGTCTTTGTATTTTAATCCTAAAGTACGGTCAGTTAGAAACAAGGCACCTCGGTATGATGATGGGGCCTCTACATTTGAATCTGCATGTGACCTTGAGATATTTAAATGCCCTGGCCGATGCATGAGCCCTCAAGGATACCGTGAGCTCAATAACGACGAATACAAGGCTGCTTTCTTGTACATATTGACAAACATGCCTGAAATGGATGATCTTTTCAAGTACGTCTTAAAATCTCAATAACTACTGTGAACAATAATATGTTTTCAACTGTTCATAACTCTAAATAACTTCGTGTAGGGAGTTTGATAATGAGCAGTGGAAGAGCCCTCGATTTGTTCCAACACCGAAACAACTCCGTGAGTTAAGACTGAATGGCTGGAAATCAGGACCTGCTAGATGTCATGGACCTAATTTTTTTGACTGGTTTAAAACTAAAGTATTGTCCCTAAAACACTTAAATTTGTGCCCAATATTCATTTAGCTCCAAAACTGACATAAGTAATTATATCTTGCAGTGCATGAAGTCACCTAGCATTCACAATGCTTTACGCCAAATGTCTTATGGTTTTCGCACAAGAGTTGCTACTTATGGCTGTTATGATGTGAATGGGTATAGGTTTCGGTCAGAGAAGTATGAGAGGAAGAAATCTGAATTAACTAGAGTCAATAGTGGGGTTTGTGTTACTTCACTTGATGAAGATGACAACCAATTCGATTATTATGGTGTAACTGAAGATATAATTAAAATAACTTGGGAAGGTAGAATGAAACTGGAGCTAGTCTTATTTGATTGCCGCTGGTTTGATCCAACTTCAGCTGGGGTAAGGAGAACTGAAAATTTGGGATTGGTAGAGATAAATCACACCCCCAAACTCTCAAATTTTGATCCATTTGTTATGGCTGGTCAAGTTAGTCAAGTATACTACTTGTCTTACCCATGTAAGACTAGAAGAGATCTATTGGACTGGTCGGTGGTATTTCGAGTTCCTCCACGGGGCTATGTTCCTCCAATGGCCAGCAACAACCTTCCACAAGAACCAACACACGGTGTCTTATTCTATCAAGAGGATGGGTTGGCAGGCACTTTTACTATTGATATAGGACTTGGCTTAGAAAACATGGACTCATTTGCATCGGATGAGATTACTGATCCAAAAGAGATAGAACATTTGGAGAAGCTATCTGCTGCTATCCAAGAAGATGAAGATGAAGAAGGGGAGGAAGAAGATGAAGAGGATGAAGATGAAGAGGAAGAGGAGGAAGAATATGACGAAGATGAAGAACTTCAATCCCCAACCTATGATCCAAATGATTTCTAATGTTGTGCTGGTTTAGTTTTAGTGTTCTATGGTAGTTTGTGTTATTTTGTATACTAAAAGCAATCGAACGTTGTATTTTAATTCCTGTGTTGGAAGCAACTGAAACTTGATATTATTTATATTGAATATTTCTGAAAGTTTCTTTCTTTCTTGCAAATATGTGTTATTTGACATGTAGCCCACATGGTTTTCCTCTCATTCTGTTCAAATTTGTATTCTAATTCTAGTAGGTTCCCTCTGTAATAGATTTGTCTAACATCTGAATTTGTCTTTATAGGAGATGACTGGACTTCGTCATGTCCGTGCCAGGAGCGGATCAGGCAACAATAACTCACAAAGGACAATTTCTGGCAGCACTAACTCTACCAACCTTTTGTCCCAAAAGAGTAATGTGAACTCATCTCACCCTTCATCTGAGAAGCGTAGAGGAAGACGCATGAGAGCTACTGTTGAATTAAGAGTGCCTCCACGTGGTCGCAAAGTTGGCCTTCAACCTAAAGGTGAAAGGTATCGAAAATGATGTATTGTTGCACATGTGTTTCCTGTTTTTCTAGAACTTGTCAATTAATATAGTTAAAAAAACTTTCAATTAATAACATTTAGTGCAAGAGAACTTGAATATGAGCAATACCTCCAGAGTAGGATACCATGGTGCCAGGAAGTTGCATGGCCTGGACTATGTCGTTATTGGACATCAAAGGGATACAAGACCAACAGGGGGAGGGGACGAGAAGCTCGCTTGAAATCTGAGGATATTGCTCAAAACAGAGGAGGCTCACGACCTTTTGCGGAGGCACAACAATATTTGGTATGTCGTGCTTGTTGTATGATTTGCTTCATACTTAGTTTTTCTGTTACATGACAATGCCATGACTTTTCTTGAGTTTCTACGGTCTTGTAGGAAGAGACTCTTGGACCCGAGAAGGCGACGATGCTGAATACATATACTGCAATGAAATGTGGAATGAAGAATGTGAGTAGCAGCGGCAACAATGGTGCAATCATTAGCAATGGTGCAATCATGAGCCAGAAGGCACAAAAACGCATTGTATGTCATTGTTTCTACTGCCATACTGCTTATAGATTTTGAGGATGTTAATTTACTAGCATGTTGTGAACAAACTATAATTTTTCATTGTTAGGATGACTATACTACATTGGTCAAAGAGAAGTATCCAGATAATTGGGAGGGAAGAGAGTTGGACGGTGAGCTGTTGTATGAAGCATCAGGTGGCATTCCTCATGGTCGTGTGTCAATAGGCGATGGGGTTGTTAAGAAAGAAGATATTAAATCAGCAGCTAGGAAAAGGAATGCCAGTGCACCAATTTCGCTCACACTTCGAGAGAAGGAACAACTCAGGCGTGCTAATGAAGAAAATGCAGAACTCAGGCGTGCTAAGGAGATGCTACAGCAGAAAGTAGATATGCATGGGCAGCTCATAACTGTATGTACAAATTAACGCCCAAATTCTAAACCAATGGATCTCAACTTCTCAATTATCAACTCGAGTAACATTTCTTCCTTTTGCAGGCACTTTTCAAGGAGATAGGAAAAGAGTTGCCAGCGCATATACTACATATACTAAGCCATGGAGCTGTTTTGCAACCAGAAGTAAGTGTATGAGAAACTTGAAGTTATCTATATCATATGGATGAATGTGTGATGTCCACTACTCAACTTGAATTTGTGCATTCCTTCTGACCTGTCTACGCTGATGTAGCTGCAATATCAACATTATGTTGCATATGAGATTTTTTTTCATGTTTTATATCAAGATATTTGGCTGTTTGCATCTGTGAGCTTGTCTACTCTCATAAGATTCTTTAGCTGTTATGCCCAATTTTTTTTTCATGTTTTATATCAAGATATTTGGAACTTCAAAGTAGCCTGGACATGTAAATGAAAAGAAAATCCATTCTTGGTGCCAAGCATTAATCAATAAATGGAAATTATTTTGTTCTGTTGTCTCCACTTATTATCCAACAAAGTATTGTGTTTTTATTGTTCTAAATCAGATTAAATAACAATTTGGTTACTTGGGCTTGATTCAGGGGACAAATAACTCGTCTCAAGCCGGCTCACAAGCGGTTGATGGCAACAATGATGTCATGGAGTCGAGCGAGGAGAACGACACCACTGGGAATGTCGGTGATCAGATCGTTGACGCAGCAGCCAACCATGGCGGAAACTGATTGCTCAAACAACATGATAACATCAGACTGTAGGTGGTCTTCATATGCTCTTTTGTGGACTTGTGTATCCAATATGGTTTAGGAATGAGAACTAACATCTGGTGGTAGTTGCAAGCCGGCGTATTTTGCTAGTATTGTTGTAGTTGGAAGGTCCTTTTGTGGATGGTACCATTGTAGCCTTGTAGTGTACTTTGTTGATCTATATGTATGGAACTAATGATGATATATGAAGTCTGATGTTGTCATATAAATCTATTCTCACATGGTCTCTGTGAAATAATGTAACATCTGTAGCATCTGGGTTAAGCACATTGCTTTTCCGGCAGGAATATGAAAAAAAACATCATGATGCAACAGTGACGGCCAACGGCTGACAGGAATGCACGAACGTTGCAGCTTTCCTAGCACAAATTCCTGTCGGCTGAACCTACAGGTATAAGTTGGTAGGAATGCCTCCTAGTACAAATTTCCTGGCGGCCTTTCCTGACAGGTGGTTGACAGGAATATGTATTTTTCGGGAGGCATAAATCTGACAGAGCATTCCTTTCGTGTGAGCCAACCGTCAGGAATAACCGACAGCAATAATATTCTTGTGGGCCGACCGGCAGGCATATTGTTTCATTCCTGGCAGGCTATGGCTGTCGGTTGTTCCTGTCGGTTGGCCGACAGGAATTATATTCCTGACGGCCAGTTTTATTTTCCTGACGGCTGTTGGCCCACACGCTTAGTCGCGTTTCTGGTAGTGCGTATCTGCTTGTTTTGGAAGACCATCATGATTATTATTAACATTTTTTGTAAAGATATAGCTTGTATTCCGCTTAAAGTTGGTGCACCATATCGGTGACAACCCCCCGCCCCCCAATAGTATGCAGTGATATGGTGCACCAACTTTAAGCGGAATACAAGCTATATAGTTTTGACGATGCCAATATTGAAAAATTAACATGAGCCACAAAACATAAATGTGCATATGCAGTGATATTGATCTTTTCTTAATATCATGTAAGAGAATAACTTAAAATGATTGCAACAAAAAGTCAGCCCAACCCCGAGGTGGTGCATCACCTTGGAAGCAGTCCGGCATAAAGCACAGATGCAAGTTGCTGGCTCTATAGAGCACATTTTCGGCATTAAGCTCGGCTGAACTCCTTCAACTTTTTCAAACCGAAGTAATGTATGATAACTCAGATGCAGTCCAGCGTTGGAGCTCGGCTGCAAAAAGACACCTCGGATGCAGTCCGGCCATGGAGCTTGGACGCAAGAGGACACTGTTGCACGGGAAAAAGCTTCAAACCTGAGGTGCAGCATAAAAATAACAAGGCATTGATAAAAGCCAGGAACTTAAAGGGGCTCCTCGGATACCGAACGTATGAACTCTTCGGATACACGTCGACGATCCTCAAGATTGGAGATGGGAAGATTTGTTGAACCAGTTTTCAAGACAGACGACCGAAGACGAAGAACAGTTCGGAAGAACCGAGGAGCGTCCCCAACTTGAAGACCGGTTCAAGGGGCTACTGACGGTGTCTTGGACTAGAGGGTACTGATCACGTCGTCTCCCGACCAGTGGGTCGGGTCGAGGCCCCCCAAGGCGGTTCACTAATGTGCCACTTTGGGCTACCCATAACACATACAAGGAAGATTCAACAAGACTTGATGATCAAGACAAGGACTCCTCTCCATCGATGTAGCGACTATGACTCTTGTTATCCTAAGCCTCCGGTGCATTATATAAACCGAGGCTAGGCTAGTCAATAGAACATCTCATATTCATCCATCATACCATTAGGGTTTAGACCACAACATACGATCTCGAGGTAGATCAACTCTGTACTCGATACATCTTCATTAATATAAACAAGAGCAGGATGTAGGGTTTACCTCCATCAAGAGGGCCCGAACCTCGATAAACATCGTCTCCTTTGTCTCCGTTACCATCGATCCGAGATCCGCAGCTCGGGACCCCCTACCCCGAGGTCTGCTGGTTTTTACACCGACATTGCCCATTCACGGCAATCTTGGCTCTCCTATTGCCATCACCCAAGGTGGAAAACGGTGTCACCATGGATGCCTTGCTTGAAAGCCATCAAGGCGTCCCTCTCGCGCCGTAGGCAGCCTGCAACGGCCGCATGCGCAGACCAGTCGATGGCGACGAGGAAGACGCTGCTCCATGTTGTTGCTGCCATAAGGAGCAAGACGAACTTGGCAGGCGAGTGATCCATGGTGGTGGTGCAGCATCAAGGACTGGGCTTTAGTTGCATCGATGGTGCGCTAAAGAAGGGAGCTCCTATCTGAGGCTACCTGTGTCAGATAGTCGAGCAAACGCACAGGTGCATCACGAGTGGGCCTGCCTATAGCGTGCACTGTAGCGCACATCTATTGTCGCGTGCAGTGTTCTGTTTTCCCTAGTTTCTTCTGGTTTTTCAATTTTTCTTTTTTCTTTTTTGTTTATTTCTCTTTTTTAGGCAACAGGAATCGAACCCGGCCCGCACCTGCAGACTCACTACTAACTATGACTATACCTGGTGACCATATCAGAAAACCGGATGTTTTTGTTTAGAAGTGGGCTAATTCATTAGATATTTGATTATCGCGAGTAGGCCACTGTTATGGTGCAGCCCTCCATTTGCTTTTTTTTCTGTTAGGAATTGGTACTACTCGGATTTTGTTGTATTTCTATAGAGAATGCATTTCCGGTTTTTCTTTCACTCATGAATCATTTGTGGTTCACTTCTTGATGGAAGTAGGCATCCCCACGAGCACTCCGATGATGCCGAGAACGACGTTGGTGGTGGAATCAAAGAGGATTCTATATGAGATGCACTTGGACACGTGGGAGATGTTGGCAAAGGGAAGGTGGCGCGTCGTATCATGGTCGAATCCAAGCAAATCTTCATACTAATTTGGTGAGCGAGGGGCCATCATAGGAGGGAAGACTATATGTAGTTCCAATATAATAATTATGTAGTCACCGGGTTGTAGTTATCAACATGGTTATTTTTATAGTTACCAAGTTGTATATATTATAGAAACATGATTATTGCAGACCGACTTACCCATTATTTGGTTACAAAAATCGTTGAAAACATTCCTTGGCAACTATTGTGTAAATAACATGATAGTATAGGCTCCAGGACCTGATAATTTAGCTACAAACACCACGATAATTTTGACCCAGAGAAAAAGATATTAAAAACATACAGCCAATAGCTTTTTGTGTAAATAGTATGATAATATATGCTTTCGGACCTGATAACTTAGATATAAAACACCATGATAACTTCGACCCGTGGAAAAAAGTTGTTGAAAACATACCACCGATCACTTCTGTGTAAAATTGTGATAATATACGCTTCCAGACATGATAAGTTAGGTAAAAACACCACGATAACTTATGACCTGTGGATAAAAGTTATTGAAAACATACTTTATAAATAACATGGTAACACAAGCTCCCGAACCTGATAACTTATGTACAAATACCATGATAATTTTTGACCCGTGGAAAAAAGTTACAGAAAACATACTCTGTAAATAACATGGTAACACAGGCTTCCGGACCTGATAACTTATGTACTCCCTCCGGTCCTTTTTACTCTGCATATTAGGTTTGTCTGAAGTCAATCTCATCCAACTTTGACCAAGTTTATATAAAAAATTATTGACATTTACATAACAACACCAACATCATTAGATTCATCTCGGAATATATTTTCATACTATATTTATTAGACATTATAGATGCTAATAATTTCTAATATAAATTTGATCAAACTTAGCTAAGTTTGACTTTCGGCAAATCCAATGTGCAGAGTAAAAAGGACCGGAGGGAGTACAAACATGGCGATAATTTTGACCCATGAAAGAAGTTGTTGAAAATATACGCACAACTAAGTTGATAATTTACTTAGTCCAAATGTGATAACTTTTGACCGGGAGGGGGAGGGATTTGTTGAAAAACACCCTTGGTAATACGTGTGTGAATAGCATGGTAATATACACACAACAAAGTTAATAACTTAGTTAATCTAAGCCAGATAACCTTTTGACCCAAAGAAGTTGTCGAAACATACCAATAGTTTCAAAGGCCTTGTCGCAATGATTTTTTATGTGAAAATGATTTTTGTATCAGAGTGGCTACTTGAGTTACAAAGTACTTTAAAAATATTAAATTTTTGTGGAATCCTCCGTGACATTAGCATTTCCCATTCTCTAGGCGCATGCATGTGCATGTGGGGAGAAGGCCGAAGAAACCATTTTTATGCCCCAGTAATTTCTGTGTAAACAACACGATAACTTACGCTCAATTAGCATGATAACTTGCATAGGATATGAGTAGTAATTTTTTATCTGAAAAAGTCGTCGGAACATACCAACATGGGATCTAGTTCGAAGATCTCATTCTCACGAATCTTTTATATGAAAACTGTTTTTTGATCAAAGCGAAGGTTTGAGCTACAAAATATTTACATGGGAAGAAAAGTTGGAAGAGCATCTTTTTATGCCCGGTATTTTCTATGAAAAACAGATTGGTAACTATGTGTCACAGCGTGATAGCTTACGTAGCACATGCGTGATAACTTTTTAGCCGAAAAAAAGTCATTAAAATATATCAACATGGGATCTAGTTTCGAAGGTCTCGTCGTGACGAATTTTTTATGTGAAGTGTTAGAATAAATCTGAGGCATACGTCGATCATTCGAGGACCAAGCAATCACACGAGTACGACACCGAGATTTGTTAACGAGGTTCACCGATATGGCTACATTCCCGGGGCCTGATTACGGGCGCTCCTCCCCGTGACATCGTCACAATACCGCACACCGGCCTCTCGGGCGCCAGCACAGGCCGTCGGCTCCCCCTTGCACGCCTGTGCTATTATGTTGGCATAGGTTACATTGTGTGTTTACCCCCGCTATATAAGAGAGGCCTAGGATACAAGTGTCCTACTTGGACACGACTCCGTATCCTATCTAAACACAATACAACTACAAGTCCAACTGTAACCTACCTTGTACACAATATTCGACACAACTCTAACAAACTCCACCTTGGCGAATATTCTCCATAATCCTGAATTTTTCCATGTGTCAAACTTCCATGTACATTGGACTTGAGCTTATCCCATGAGCACCGCTGCTACTCCAAAGACTCCATATGACTCCACCTGCAACTTGTAGTCCCTTCTTTTCTTGACCATAGTCAACACTCGAGCAAAATTAAGTTCCTTGTTACTCTAGTTTGTGCTCCCAATTTTCAGAGTATCTGTCCAACGCCATCACACACCGATCACTGACCTGCGTGAAAATGAACAACTCATATATTGGGTGTCACACATAAGAGTTACCTGAACTCAACATCACCGCTCCTTTCTTGACTGCCTGTCTGAAACTTGAAGGAATTTCACCGGTTCTTGTAATCATCCCGAGTCAAATTCGCAGTTGTCTCACCACATGTATGACCACCAGAGCCCTGGCACGTCTCCATGTCCCGTGCATACCGCACGCCTCGCCGCTATTATCGCGTTGAGCCTCCGCTGTCCTGGTCGAGTCTCAAGGGTTGCAAAACCACACCACTCAACCCCCATTGCAGAGTACCATCGATCATCACCGACCGATGACGAGTTTCATGCTTCCATCAGACCACCGGGCTCCAGTCCGAACTGCATGTCACTCGCTTTTCCCCCTTGCTGAATAGGCTTCGATTCCCTGGATCCTTACATCGTAGCCCCTCAATCGAGCTCCACCTTCAACATGACTCCATGGTAGATGATCAGTCTACCCTCGCACCCCGCCGACTTCAAGCTCACATGTGCACCTTCTTGAATCAACCCCGCGCCATAGTCTTGTCGAAGCCGCACAAGCCCTCGGGGCATGCGCCACGTGTTTCCACGCTCAGAAGTCGGTCACCATCGGCATCACGCTCCTATGTCGTCGTCGCCGATCTCACCACCGTCTTCTGTACCAACCAACTTGCGTCGATCCGTCAGACCGACAAGTTTGACCCAGCTAAACATATCCGACCGCAACCATGCTCCACCTTGCACCATGACTGCTCGCACATCTGTGCATATCTTGGACGCCCTGTGTATGCATGATTCTGCCACAACGCGCTCCAGACTCCTCCAAGCCTTATACGCACATCGTCAATCTGCCATCATTATGGTAAAAACCTCGTGTCCAATTAGCAACACTTCCAAAAGAAATTTACTTTCCTGATAGTCTTCATGAACACAACAAAACTTTGCTCCCATAACCTCAAAAGTCCTTTCTTTATTGTGTTGTTGTCAATGCCACGGTCAATACCAAACCATGCAGATTGCCTTTTTTTTCAAACAAATCTCTTTACGTGCAAGCCTTCACAGCTCACCGAACGCCTTTGCAGCCTCCTGTAGCACACAGTACATGACCACACGCATGTGCACTGCCCTTGTGCAACTCAACGGAACCTTACCATCGATCTGCTGCTCCACACGCGTTACATGCACGTGCCGCCACTGCCAACGCCTCGTTGTCGCTGCTGCTTCGTAGCGATCCCGCTTGTGCCACTGCTTGCTGCTTCCGTGTTACGTGCTGCCGCTAGCACGCACTCTCGATCGAAACATCCGATCTCGCCGAGAAACACGCCGCGCTAGTCCGGTTGCTTTTCCGTAGACTGAAACAACCCGACATCTCTGCCTCCTCGATCTTTCGCAGAATTCCGTCGTCATCTCATCCTCCTCTAAATCAACATCACGGCCTCGAATCGAACCTTGCTCATGATACCACTTGTTAAAATAAATCCGAGGCATACCGTCGATCATCCAAGGACCAAGCAATGACACGAGCATGACACCGAAATTTGTTAACGAGGTTCACCGATATGGCTACATCCTCGGGCCCTGACTACGGGCGCTCCTCCCCGTGAAACCATCACAATACCGCACACCGGCCACCCGGGCGCCGGCTCCCCCTTGCGCGTCTGTGCTATTATGTTGGCATAGGTTACATCACGTGTCTACCCCCGCTATATAAGAGAGGCCTAGGATACAAGTGTCATACTTGGACACGACTCCATATCCTATCTAAACACAATACAACTACAAGTCCAACTGTAACCTATCTTGTACACAATATTCGACACAACTCTAACATGAAGATAGTTTTTCAATCCGACCGATGGTTTGAGCTACAAAACATTTTGAATTTTCAATCTTGAAAAAGGATCCGCTAACATCATCAGTTTCGTTTTTTTCCTGCATGCATGTAGTTAGGTTCTAATTAAACAAAGATTGGTGGAAACATGCAAAAAAAATGCATGCATGCATGGAAGGTCGTTCGGATATCTCCCTTAAATACCGTACGTTAGGAAGTTAGTCTCATCCTTTAATTTTATGTGCGTGTTTTTAAAAGATGTCATTTTTTTTGGAAAATATTCATTAAAAAATGTTCAAAATTTATTCATAATTCCAAAAATAATTCAGAACTTCCAAAACTTGATAAATTTCGTACACATGAACATTTATTAAAAACACGAACATTTTTTAAAATATTGAAATGTTTTTCTAAAACATGAACATTTTTAAAATTATGTTTTTTTAATTTGAAATTTCATTTGAAAACACAAACATTTTTTCAAATATGCGAACCTTTTTTGAAAAATATTATTTTCTTTTGAAATTTGCTAAAAATTTAAATTTGCAAACATTTTTTTGAAAACACAAATATTTTTTGAAAATTATGAACATTTTCTAAATTTTGTGAATATTTTTTCAAATTTATTAACTGTTATTGAAAATGCGAATATTTTTTAAAATTTGCCAATTTGTTAAAATTTATGATCATTTTTAGAAAATGATTTTTTTAAAAATTTATTAACATTTTTTGAAAACCCAATTTTTTTTCAAATTCGCGAACAATTTTGAACTATGAATATTTTTTGAAATTTGTGAATTTTGGAAAAATGAAAAATAAACAAGAAAGGAAAGAAAAGAAAAGAAAAACAAAATGAAAAGAGAAAAAAAAAGAGTAAAGAAAAAAGAAAACTGGAAAAACCATAAAGAAAACCGGTTCAGGAAACCAGAACCGGTCAGGAAGTTTCCAGCAGGTTCTCAAGACCTGACCGCTCGCTTGTGGAAAATCAATACTTGGGCTGGCCCATGGACCAGCAATGGTGGCGGAGCCCCGACAATTTGCCGCAGCGTGCGGCAAATAGGGTTTTGCACTAAGAAGGCATGGGCAGGTATGTATACGATGATGCACTTAAGGCCGGCCCTGGGCCAGGCCTGGGCTGCAGGGGCGGCGACAGCTTGGGGCTCGGCCGAATAACTGGGGGCTGCGGCCCAGCGCGTATGTAGCTACAGGGGAGGCGATATAGCCATATAGGCACAATACTGATGCAATCAAAAAGAAAGGCCGGTAAGCCGCCGTGTCTGGTTAGTCCTCCCCGGAGATTTGAATTTTATACCTGTAAAATGTTGTGACAATTTAAATAAAGCCTGGCGAGGATGTCTCAAAAAAAAGGCCGTTGTTCGCACTTGCCTCCGGTCGCCGTTCAGGCGCCGGGAGGTGGCAGGGAACTCGGTCCTTTGCTTTGTTTCAGAGTGGGGTCCTAGTAGTTGCTAGGTTTTTGTTTCCTGTCGGCGGGATTGAGGCGGGGGCGATGATGCTGGTGGTTGGAATTAAGTCTCTCCAACCCTCTCCTCGTGCTGGCGTCGTCAGCTCCGGCGGGATCGGCGAGCGCGTGGGAGTGTGGTGGCCTGGATCTTGTGTTCCGGATCTATGGCTGTCCTGTACAGTCGTTTGTCCTCCGGATGTGTTCTTCGTCACTGGCATAGGGAAGGCCGGCATTTGGTGCCGGCGGATCCATGGTTGGTTTATCCAAGGTGGAGCTGCAGGTTTGAGGCTCTCCAGAAAGTAGATGTTGTTCATCTTCCTCCTCTCCGGTCTTGTTCGGCGAGCGCGGCTATCCTAGCTTGTTTGGTGGTCACTATGGGCGGGATGCTCGTTCATCGACACAAGATCTTGCCTGGCATCGGGCGGCTTTAAAACTTCCAAGGTGATAGAGCGATTGGGGGCTGCCGGCTGCCGGCGCCTAGGGCAAGCAAGGTCGCAAGGAACAACCGAGGTAAAATTTCTGGTGACTAATCTGTTGCAGGAGATAGTTGATCGCCTGGTCTTGCCATCTTGATCCTGGTCTCCTCGATGCTTGGATCTGGATAGCTGGAGAGCACCGACTATACTGCTGCTAATTTATTATCACAAGTAAGAAATTGTTATCAGATATTGTTTGCTAATGAAAAATTATCGTTGCTTATGTCTTCACAAGGATTTTACATATTAATATATGGAATCCTTTTTTTTCTCCACTTCAGCCACTGGGCCCATTCATGGTTTTCGCCCTGGGGGCCTCCGAAACTGCAGGACCGGCGCTGCACTTAACTAGCCGTGAGGCGCCGTCGCTTCTTTTATTGTCTCAGGACGCTGCCGTGAGGCGCCGCCGCTGGTTGATGTCTTTACTGCTGGATTCCGTGGAGTAACTCAAGCAAGAATTTTTGAGGTCTCGTGAAGGAGCAAATTGCATGCGTTTTTGAAGTAGTGGTGGTGTTGTGGGTACGTGGTTGTTGGACGTGATTGTTTCAACTACATGGGACGGTGCTGGGGACGCCTTTTCTGTTTTCAAGCACGTACTGAAGAAAAAATCTGAAGCTGAAGTGTCCGGGTCCATGGATTCGGCGACCCCCGTGACGAGTCGCCTGGAGCAATGAAGCTAATAAGCTGGACTGTCGGGGCCTGATTGGGGCCTCGATAGTTCGTTCGCTTCTGGACATCCAGAGGCGACATGAACCGGATGTGTTCTTTTTATCCGAGACACATTTGGATGAGGAAAGGGCACAAGTTTTGATGAAAAAACTTCGCATGGATCACCTGTTGATTGTGCCATGCACTGATGGAAGAAAGGGTGGGTTGCTAATGGTCTGGAAGAAGGAGGTTAGGATCTACTCCCGGGCTACCACCCTCGATTTCATTGACATTTCAGTAGAAGAGGCAAATGGGAATCTCTGGAGATTGACAGGGACATATGGTGAACCCAACTGGGAGCACAAAGACCGTACGTATGGCATTTTAAGGGATCTGCATGCCCAATCAAGTTTGCCGTGGTTGGCGATTGGAGACTTTAACGAGATTCTATTTTCTCATGAGAAAGATGGGGGTGCCCCACGTCAGCAAACACGCATGCAAGCATTCCAGGATGCTCTCTCAGATTGTTCTTTGGAGGATATTGGCTACACAGGGGATAACTTCACCTGGTTTCGAGGAGGGCTGCAAGAGAGGTTTGACCGTGCGGTTTCAAATTCAGGTTGGATGCTCTTACATCCTTTTGCTGGACTGAATAATCTTGAGATGGGTAAATCGGATCATCGACCAATATGTAGATACAGAATATCTAGCGGGCGTAGCTGACAACGGCAATGCTCCTACAAAGAAATTTGAGGCAAGATGGTTAGCAGAAGAGACGGTAGAGGAGATCGTCAAAACGGCATGGCAGAAAGCTTTGCACCAAGGCTTATGTCCGACTTTGAGTTCAAAGTTAGGTTCAGTTCACAATGACTTGCATCGTTGGGATCGACAGGTACTTATAGAGCCTCGCCGACGGCTTCGGGGGGCACAGAAAGAACTAGATGTTCTCATGAGACAAACTCCTACAGAAGAGGTGAGAATGAAACAGAAGGAATTATCAGTTTATGTGGAAAACCTCCTCGAACAAGACGAGGTGTATTGGGCACAGAGGGGAAGAGTCAGTTGGCTTCGCAAGGGCGATCACAATACTTCCTTCTTCCATCACTTTGTGTCAGCTAGGAGACGGAGGAACCTGATAAAAAAGCTGAAGAACGATTCAGGTGGCTGGGTCGAAGGGAATGAGGACCTTCGGCCTCTCATTAGAGACGATTTTGGTGGCCTGTTTACGTCGAATGCAGAGGAGATCGACCCAGCTTTACTTAACTGTATAAAGCCTATAGTAACCAATGACATGAATGGCCTACTGATTTCTGATTTTTCTAGAGAGGAGGTCAAGAAAGCTCTGTTTTAGATTGGAGATATGAAGGCCCCCGGACCTGATGGACTTCATGCAATCTTCTTTAAAAGGTTTTGGCATATTGTGGGAGAAGAGCTCACAGATGAGGTACTGGATGCTATTACCAAGAAGAAGATTCCCGATGGATGGAACTCAACTAATGTTGTTCTTATACCCAAAGTGGAAAACCCCGAGGTAATAACGCAGTATCGGCCTATTTCCCTTTGCAACATGGTCTACAAGATAATATCTAAGATGCTTGCAAACAGGCTTAAGATAATATTGCCAGAGACGATTTCACCAACTCAGAGTGCCTTTGTGTCAGGTAGGCTTATTACTGATAATGTACTGGTTGCTTATGAATGCTTCCATGCGATAAAGAAGAGGACCCATGGGTCTAATGGTTATTGTGCTGTGAAATTAGATATGAATGAAGCATACGATCGTGTTGAGTGGGGCTTCTTAGAGAAAGTGATGCGGAAGATGGGGTTTCACGATCTCTGGATAAAGTTGATAATGGAGTGTGTTTCTTCAGTTACATATAGAGTAAGGTTCAACAACACGGAGACGGAGGAGTTTATTCCTACCCGAGGACTGAGACAAGTGGACCCCTTGTCCCCTTATCTTTTTTTGCTCTGTTCAGAAGGATTATCTAGCCTCCTATTGCATGAGGAGGAAATTGGGGGCCTCGAGGGGGTCTGAATCTGTCGGAATGCTCCTTCCATATCACATCTCTTATTCGCTGATGACTCACTGATTTTGATGAAAGTGGATGAACATAATGCAAACACTCTGAAAAGGGTGCTGGACACTTATTGCCGCAGCTCTGGACAAGTTGTAAGTAATGCAAAGTCTAATATATTTTTCAGCCCTAACACGAGTGTCCTGGTTAGAGAAAATTGCTGCAGAATTCTGAATATTGATACAGAGGCCCTCTCAGATACTTATATGGGTTTACCGACCATGGTGGGAGTGGATAGATCAGATTGCTTCCAACATCTTATAGATAGAGTATGTCAGAGGCTAAAGGGTTGGAAGGAGAAGACCCTCTCAATGCAAGGTAATGAGATCCTGGTGAAATCAGTTGCCCAAGCTATTCCTTCTTATGCCATGTCTGTTTTTAAGCTGACAAAGGGAATTTGTAAAGCAATTACAGATGAGATATCTGGTTTCTGGTGGGGAGATAGTGATGAATAGAAGAAGATGCATTGGTTCGCATGGTGGAAATTGTGTATACCGAAGAAGAAAGGGGGATTGGGGTTTAGGGACCTTCACAGTTAATCTTGCTATGTTAGCAAAACAGTGCTGGCGACTTCTCCAAAACCCAGACTCTTTGTGTGCACAGGTCCTCAAAGCGAAATATTATCCAGGTGGAAATTTGTTAAAAACTGGCCCAAAAAGGGGATCGTCCTATACTTGGCAGAGCATAGTGGCAGGGATCCAGACTTTCAATAGAGGGTGTATATGGAGAATTGGGACGGGATCTCAGATTGACATATGGAATGACCCGTGGATTCCAGCTAGTGTAACACGAAAGGTAATCACACCGGGGGGGGGGGGCTAATGCTCTCAAAAGTTGTTGAGCTTATTAATCCGCATACTGGCATGTGGGATGAAGAGCTCTTGAGAGACTACTTCTCACCAGTTGATGTGAATCGGATTCTACAAATACCCCTAAACAGTAATATCGAGGATGATTTCGTAGCTTGGAATTATACTAGGTCAGGCACATTCTCAGTGCGCTCAGCATACTACAGAGAATTTGATCATCAGTTCGGGACTAGGCTCTCAAGGTCGGATGGACAAGGAAGTATCCAGGTAAATGGTATATGGAAAGATGCATGAAAGCTGAAAGTTCCTGGGAAAGTAAAACACTTCACTTGGAAGGTTCTACATGGGGTACTGCCATGCTTGGGGGTATTGGCTGCTCGCCACATTCCGCTAATGCCACAGTGCCCGCGATGTAGGATTGGAATGGAGAATATCCAACACACCTTGTTTACTTGCTGTGAGGTCCAGGTTGTTTGGGCTCGGCTGGGGCTGCTTGATACACTTCAGAGGGCAATCGCTGAAGATAGATCAGGGTCAGTAATGATGGAAATTTTAATCAAGCTGAATTCAACAACAAATGGTTTGCCGACTGCGGAACTAGTTTCTGTAACGACATGGTTTTTATGGTGGCAGCTAGCTAAAGGAGTGCAGGTGCAATCACCTGAGAGGACGGCCATATCTATCAGAGCTCTAGCAACAAACTACACAAGATCGCTAACTCCAAAATTGCCAATGAGGCCGAGGGATCATATGTGGAAGAAACCTTCCTATGGCATGGTGAAAGTTAATGTCGATGCAGCTTTTCATGCAGACACACTCGGGAGCAAGTGGAGCTGTTGTTCGAGATGACAAGGGAGATTTCATTGCTGCGGCTTCTTGGTTTATACCGCATGTTCGGGATGTTGATTCGGCTGAGGTCATGGAAATAAGGAATGGTATTATCTTCTGTCAAGTATTGGATGCACTAAAGCAGAGGTAGAACCAGACTGCTTGTTTGCGGTGGAGACACTTCAGAGCATGGATGATTATATGGGGCCTGACAGTGCTGTCGTAGCGGAGTGCAAGCAATTGTCCATCGACTTTAATAAACTTTCCTTCAAACATTGCTACAGAGAAGCGAACCGGGTAGCAGATGAGTTAGCAAAACATTGCTTTAGTATAAGAGTTCCTGGTTCTTGGGATTACATCCCGAACTTTATTTCTCATCTCCTTCTAAACGATATGAGCATTATTTGAGGAATAAAGTCTAATTTAGATTTAAAAAAAAACTAGCTAGTTAAGGGGTTGTTTGGATACAGACATTTTGCATTGAGAGCAATGCTATCCCTATACGTACGCATCTTACGGAATGTTTACGTACTAGTTCAATCTGGAGGTGGTTAACTAAAATCGTGGAGGTAGTTACAATCCAAACAAATTAGTATGTAGAGTTTTTTTAGAAAACTGTACGTAGGACCAGTTTCCCCTAAACTCGTTTGCGGTTCTAACTAACTAAAACTACGGCAATGCTACACGTACAAACGATTTACAGGCTTTTACAGGATGATTAACCTTGATTGGTACATAGTTTTAGACTATGTTTGGTTAGGATAAAATTCTGAGGATAAGTAGAACTTAGGGGCTGTTCGGCATCGCTCTGCTCCGCAGCTCCCCGAGCGGAGTTGGCGGAACTGTAGGTCAAAATGGTGTAGTTGCCATTTACCCGCTCCACAGATTCCCGGAGTGGACCATTACCGAACAGGGCCTTAGTATCCATAAAACTGGAAAATTGAGTTTTTGGAAAAACGATGATTCGATGTTTTTCTATAAACCAGTTTTCCTTGATCACGAAGCCGGAGGTGAACGACGCCCCAGGAGGTGACGATACTGCTTCCGCGCGAAGCACTGCGATGGACACCGACGAGGCCTCGGGGGCGCAACGGCTGTGCATGCTCGAGTGCTCGGCGTCCACCGCACCAGCCATGCAAGCGGGGAGACCCGATCAGCAAGCGATGGCGTTGGTGTCCCTGTCGTCGGCGAGCCGCTCGTAGGGCTCGGTGAGCGTTACCACGCCGCCGACGGCAAGGGCGCTGAGGCGCGTCGCCATGTGCTGCAGCTTCTACTGACGGGACCGCACGGACGGCACCCACATGATGGCAGGCCACCAGGGCGTGACCACTGCACGGTGGTGTCGGGGACGGCACGAGCGTGAAAAGCTCCATGTGCACGCGCTCGCCGGTGGCAGGCCACCTGCTCCTCACTATCGTCGGCGACGACATGGAGGTCCTGCACGCCATCTTCTCTACTAAATGTCCAGTACATGGTGACAGTGCACTAGTCGACGGTGCGGTAGCTCTAGAGCACGACCTCACGGCGCAACCTGGCTTCTCTACCTCCATCATATGTCGGCACATGGCGTCGTTGGCGTCAACAAGCACTTGTACGCCGCGGCCACGCCCTTGCCCCAGCGTGCGCAGCAGCACGACCGCGGACACGCGAGCGCTGCGAAGTCTGGCGCACTCGAACTCGGGCAGGCGCTAGGTGGGCACATGACATGAGGCGCCACCGCGCCCGTGAGGAGGAGAGCGCTCGCGGGACCGCCACCGAGCGCTTTCAAGGATCGGCTTATCGTTTTCTCCCCCAAACAAGATTTTGTGCATATTCATTCCGAACCCAATTATTAGTAAAACTAGTTTTCTAAAAAAACCTAGTAAAACACGTTTTGTTAAAACTGAATGTTAATTTTCTTTATCCAAACCCGCAGTGCGCTAGTTAGGTGCGGTTAGGCATGTGTGCACCTTCGAGTTAACTAACAATGAGTAGCTAGTTAAGTGCGGTTAGGAATGTGTGCACTTCCGAGTTACTCCCTCTGTAAACTAGTAGTGTTTAAATCACTATTTTAGTATTCTAAACGCTCTTATATTAGTTTACGGAGGGAGTAATTAACAATCAGGTAGCTTTAATTTCCTCTAGCTAGTTAAGTGCGGTTAGGCTTGGGTGCACCTTCAAATTAATTAACCGCTAGTGCGGTAATTCAGAACTTGAAGTCGTCATTCAGTCGCCGAGACCGTGTCGTTGGGCCTTTTGACTCACCGTGGCTGCTTTTTTTAGGAAGACCACCATGACTAGTTTTATTGATTGCAAATGATAGTTACATCGTCCACAGGGTTTTTCAAAAGAAAGCTAAGGTGTTCATTGACCCGACTGAAGAGATATTATTGAGAAATAACCTAGCTATTGCATGAGCATGCATCAATATCCTCCAGGTTATTTGATTCCGCCTGCAGACTATTACATCGTCTCGTTGCACCGCGAGCTGGAGGCCATGCATGCTTCGTCGCCAATTCCTCCATCGTCATTCGTCACCACGCTCTCCGCATAGGGGACAACAACACACGAGGCAGCTAGAAAAGAACCATGGGCATCTCTAAGTATAGCACCAACAGAACGCTTACCTTCATCTTCAGTGAAGAGGCAGTATCAGCATTCATTTTGCTAGTGTCAGGCTTCGTACTCCTGATCTTAGCCGTATGTGGGGTAACTGACAAAACTTGTAGAAGTGCATGTTTTAACCAATGCAACCAAAAGACCGATCTGATGGAAAAGACTAGGCAGCACATTATATGTCAACACTCCCCCTCACGTGTGGCTCCTTCAGGCCTAAACGTGGACCAAAAGTGGGCTGCAATTTAATTGCGTCAGCCGGGTCTTGAACTCAAAACCTCTTGGCTCTAATACCATGTAGAAGTGTATGCTCTAACCAATGCAACCAAAAGACCGACGGAAGAGACTAGGCAACACATTATACGTCAAAAAAACTGGTACATGCATCCACCACAAGTACCAACAAGCCACTGTCACTATTTCTTGTAAGCCAAAATAAACCCCGGTAAAATTTTCAAAGCTAGCCACAAGACGTGTTCCAGGACCGTAGAACCAGATGGATCATCCCGTGTGAGATGTCTTCAGCGTGTTGGGGCACTGCCGACTCGTGCCAAAGACCTTCATCCCATTTTCCTAGTCTCGGATCAAAGAGATGGATAACTTTAATAATGATCGTGTTACCTTTCACCGTAAAGACCTTCCATGTTGGGCTGCTCGGGATCCGGTCAGTCGTGGCTGGTAGTACGTCGTAGAGTCAATAATTGCACGTACGTATGTACTGCCCCCCTATGGCCCTATGTAATGTGCTCTAGGCCTATAAATAAGGGGTGCAAGTTTAAAAATGATGTTGATTCATTAGAACATACTACTGCTAATTAAAACAGATAAGAGCATACCGAGAGATACGAATGAAGTGCTGCTGCTTGGTGCTCTTGCTCGCGTTGCTAGGGGCGCGGACAACAAGAGTATCGGGCGCCGTAGCGACAAGTGGCCGGCCGTATGACGAGAGCAATCTTGTTGTTCCGTCCATGGCCATGCTCGGCAGGTGTCCGAAGACATGCGGCAATCTGAGCTTCGCCTACCCCTTCGGCATCGGCTCCAGCTGCTTCCGCGACCCCGACTTCAACCTGACCTGTGTCGACAGCGGCGGCGGCACCACCAGGCTCTTCTTGCGCGACGGCATCACCGAGGTCGTCGCCAGCCACAATTCCGGCATCGAGGTCGGCTGGTCGGAGTACATAGGCGTCTCCTATGCCGACGCCATCCCCGTCGTCTCCGGCGTGGACGTTTACAACATGTCCTCCTGGTCACCTCCCGGGAGATCTTTCCTTCTATTCGACGCCAAAATAAACGTCACGGGCTGCGGCTTCGACGTGTTGATGCTCGAACACGAACGGGCACCAGCTCCAAAGTCTGCTCGATCACCTGTCCCGGCCACAACAACCCGATGAATTACGCTGGAAATTGAGTAAGTCTGGAGTTTTCACGGTTAAATCAATGTATATTGATGTTATCAATTTGAACTCCATTCCTACATCTAAAAATGTTTGGGACGTCAAAGTTCCTTTGAAAATAAAAGTGTTTATGTGGTTTGCCCATAAACAAGTTATTTTAACTAAGGATAATTTGATAAAGCGTAATTGAACAGGACCTACTAGGTGTAGTTTCTGTGATCGGGATGAGACTATCAAACATCTCTTTTTTGATTGCCCCTTGGCCAAGGTACTTTGGCAGACAGTCCACATTGCCTTTAATATCACTCCATCGAATTCTGTTAATGCGTTATTTGGGACTTGGCTTAATGGGATTGAGCCTGGCTTAGCGAGACATATTCGGGTTGGAGTCTGTGCTTTGCTGTGGACTCTCTGGACTTGCAGAAATGATTTGGTCTTTAACAGATTATCATGTATACATTTTTTGCAGGTCATTTTCCGATCTACGGCACTGATCCGTTCGTGGTCGCTACTCACCCAGACGGCGGCCAGAGAGCATTGGTTATTGGGTCTTTCCGCTGGGAGATGGTAGCTCGGAATATCTTCAACCGGTTTGGATGGCGGTCATGTAATAGGATAGGTATTTAGTTTCCCTATCTACTTTGGGCCGGCCGGTTGTGGCATCTTGTCTTGGCTAGTGGGTGTTTCTAGCCTTTTTTTAGGCTCTGTGTGAGCTTTCTGTACTTTTTTATTACTTTTGGCGACCTTTCGAACCATGTAGATACTTATCTATTTGGCTAATAAGATGGCCGTATGCATCTTTCTGATGCAGAGGCCGGGGAATTCCCCTTTTCCAAAAAAAAAACCTGTCCCGGCCACGAGATCACGGAGACGACGGCCAGGCAAGACTGCAATGGCACCTGGTGTTGCTCCGTCCCATTTTGGTACAACCACCATGGATTTCAGTTCAGATTTGAAGGAAAGCAGGGGCCACCACACAAGTTCCCTATGGAACAAAATCAGCGTGATAACGGACTATGCAAACCTGCAGTGGAATGTGGTAGATAGGCCAAGATGTGTCGACGCTGAGGGAGACGCAGCCACCTACGCCTGCCTCAGCAACCAGAGCAGCTGCACCGATAGCCCCTTCATAGATGGAGGCTACTCGTGCTCCTGCAACGGCGGGTACGTAGGCAATCCCTATGTCCCCGATGGCTGCTCGCGCGACAAAGGTAACCTTCATTTTTTTTATTTATTTTTTAACAAATATCCTCTCATGAGAAAATTTCAGCAAGTTTGACTGTGCACTTTGTATATCTCACGGGAACAACGATTAGTATAAAATCTACTTTCAAAGGTGGATAGTTACAATCTTACAAAATGAACACATCCGTCACAAGAATGAAAAAATGTATCTTTCATGCCGGAAATATTCAAATCCAAATTTCAGAGGATTCTTAGAAAGATTCTTCTACTTGCCTTGGACTTGCTTGAGACTTACACTTCCAAAAAAAAAGGGAATCCATGCATATATAAAGAAAAAAAATGACAAACTCTGCCGTGAATAGTAGAATTTGGATTATCTACTATTAATGGTATTATTTGTCTTTTCTTTTTCTCAGTAAGTTATTTCGATCCGAACTTTTGTGAGGGGATGTATAAATATGAATCTTTGTCCATATTTCAAAAAAAAATCAAGATTTTCTATTGATTTCAAAAAATTACTAGCCACATAGATGGACAGATTTGATGACTATTTATGGTTACAATTTTCTACGGATATCAATATAAAAATTAGAGAGTTTCTAAAAAACTTTTAAAAATCATAGGGATGCAGAAAAGTTTTTAGGATGAGTGCTGACAAACACAACTCACAAGGAGAATGATTGATTTCTAACTCAAACTGAAATTGGATTCGATACCTACTGATTTATTTATGGCTAAATTTATCATCCTATTGCATGTGAAAAATATTGTAATGGTCGTTTAAAGTTCAACAAGGCATCCTAACTATCCAAACCAGCCATACCAACAATTAAATGTGGATCTCATATCTTTATCTTTATCTTTACTCTTATAAATATATGAGTTGGTGGCGATCCGTTCACCTCTTAAGTTGCTAGGAATTACCACGTTGTCATCCATTGAATGAGGGAAATATGATTGATTTGATTGATGCATTTTTTCAGATAATGTTTTTCATTTTTTACGAGCTCAGGGACTATAGGGCGCTAATGTTAAACAACTAATAGTGGTAACATATAAAACAATTTACGAAACAATTATATCAATTTTTTGCATATATTAAAGAAAAATGCTAACATTAAACAATAGAGGATATTTGGATCCTGGGAAAATTCATCAATTTTCATTTCTAAAGTTTCACTAATTTGTGGAAATTTTAATAAATGGCGCACAAAAGGAAAAGCTAGGTAGGTTAACTTTGTCTTACAAAAATAGTTCCCAACGATACAAAGGGTCCAAATAATGGGCATAGTGTAGGATCCACTTGCGAAATTATGTCTTTAATTCGGTTGGTTACGTTAAACACAACGTGGCATACTACATTTTATCTAAAGAAACTTTTTTTGTGCAAAAATAGGATACAACCCAATTCAACGAGTGGCAAATTGCACCCGGCGATGTGGGAACATTGACATCCCATTTTCATTTGGCCTGGAGGAAGGTTGTTTTGCTAGGAAGATATTTCAGCTCAATTGAACTAATGTGACGACCTCTACACTCCAAATGAAAGATGATGGATATCAAGTGACGCACATAAATCTTGACGAGGGGGCTGTTGATATTAAATTCATGGCATATTACCAACAGGAGGCGTTTAAAATTAACATTGATGAAGAACCTAATCTCTATATGGGTCCTTGGGGAACATCATCGGTGCAATGGGCAGTCTCTAACCTAACCTGCCAGGAGGCACTGATGGACATGCCTAGTAATGCATGTGTCAGCATCAATAGCACATTCTTAGTTGTCAACTCTACAATGGATGGTTTCTATGGTTATCGCTGCAAATGCTCACGGGGATTTCAAGGAAATCCATATGTCCGAAAAGGTTGTCAAGGTACTCTCTCTCAAACACTAGAAACAAAAAATATCCATTACAACCTTCTGTACAAAATAATCACCTACCAATTAGCTCTCTCAAATGTATAATAAATTTACCTCTAACGGGTCTAACCTACATGAGATGTGGGTGCAGATATTGATGAGTGCAAGAATACAAGAGATATATGTGAAGAGGTTTGTCATAATACTATGCGAAGCTACTATTGCAGCAAGTGTCCAGATAAAATGGACTATGATAGTACAACAATGCAATGTACTTCAACAAAAAGAAAAAACCTTCTCTTAGGTGAATTTTGTATATCCATCACATTTGCTGGTAAGCAAAATAAAATAATGCAATACACTAGCTAAGAGGCGTTTAAATATTTTCAGGTATTATCATTGGGCTCGGCAGTGGCTTTGGGGTTCTACTTCTCAGCATGAGTGGTGTTTTCATTATACACAGATGGAAAAGATACATCCAAAGCCAGTTACGGAGGAAATATTTTAGGAAAAACCAGGGTCTTCTTTTAGAACATCTTATATCATTGGATGAAAATGCAAGTGAAACGACAAGGATTTTCTCAATTGGAGAGCTAGAAAAGGCAACAAACAATTTCCATCAAACATGTATCGTTGGACATGGAGGGCACGACATGGTTTACAAAGGCATACTATCCGACCAAAGGGTAGTGGCCATAAAAAAGTCTAAGGTCATTGATCAAGGTGAGATCAATCAATTCATCAATGAGGTCGCCATCCTCTCTCAGATAAACCACAGAAACATCGTAAAGCTCTTTGGATGTTGTCTTGAGACCGAGGTACCTCTGTTAGTGTATGATTTTATCCCCAATGGATCATTGTTTGGTATTCTTCATTCTAATTCCATCACTAGTTGTTTATCTTGGGCTGACTGCATAAGGATTGCTGCGGAATCAGCAGGAGCTCTCTCATATCTCCATTCCGCAGCTTCGATACCGGTCTTCCATCGTGATGTGAAATCATCCAATATACTCTTGGATGGAAACTACACAGCTAAAGTTGCTGATTTTGGGGTTTCGAGATTAGTTTCTATTGACCAAACTCACATTGTAATGAATGTACAAGGGACGTTTGGGTACTTGGATCCAGAGTATTACTACACTGGACACTTGAATGAGAAAAGTGATGTCTACAGCTTTGGTGTGGTACTCATTGAGCTACTTATTAGGAAAGAGCCAATATTCACAAGTGAATCAGGCTCGAAGCAAAACTTATCAAAGCATTTTCTTTCGGTGTTAAAAGCAAGACAGATTACAGAAATAGTAGTTGTCCAAGTTCTTGATGAAGCAACCGAGGAAGAGATTAGCAGCGTAGCTTCCCTTGCAGAGATGTGCCTGAGGCTCCGAGGTGAGGATAGACCTACCATGAAACACGGGGAGATGGCTTTGCGGGCTTTGCAAACAGAAAGGTTAAAATTGTACCGTATTGATTCAATAAATGGAAAAGAGAAGGAACGATTTCTAAATCCAACAAGTGACAATGATAGCCCTGATCAGGTGGTTGCTGCTGATTCCAGTGCCAGTGCTAATTCTCCATCTGAAAACATAAAAACGTGTTATAGCTTTGAGCAAGAGTGGATGTCATATGATGGTGTATCACACTAGATGTAGGCATCAGTCATGTTAGAATTGTGTCGAATATGTGTGTATAGAGTTTTAATATTGTTGGACTTATAATTAGCAGAGGGTTAGGTGTCTGAGTCGAACACGTGTAAGCCAGGCCTAATATATAAAGGCACCACGGGGTAGCCAAAATAGACTAGACAAAAGCTGGTAGGCTAGACATGAGATCACGAGAGGGATGGTACAAGCGCCGGTGGCAGGGTGGTCGAGATTTGTCTGATGGTCTCGGCGTGCTTTCTCTGTAACACCCTGGTTTTCGCTCCTGTTTTTTTTCCTTCACGGGATTTGACTCCCGTCTTTTTTCTCGATGTTATCGGATTTCTCTAGCTCTTGGGTATATGAAGATGGTCATTTAGCCTTGCCTTTCCTATTCAACCAGAGATTCTCCCCAGTCAAACCTTGCCACCCAAGATATATTCTCGGGACCTCGCCCCCAAAACCCCACCTTTCAAGTTACCAGAAGGGAACCCTAATTAACTCTTCAGTTACAAAGGAACCCCGGTTTCCTTTGCTCTGTTGCTTCCCAAACTTTTCCCAGTGATCATCCTATCTTTGTAAAACCAGAATATGCAAAAATATTGCCAAGTCATTTGAAATATTTTTCATTTATAATTAATTCCTTTTTCTGCAGCTAAAGGAATTAAATCCAGGAAGATATCTATCCATGTCCAAAGTTCATGAAAACTTGTGGAGATATTCTTTGTGACCATATTGAGCTCTCATAAAAATATTGGCCATAATTAAATAAGGGAAATTGCATTTTCTTATTTAATGCCAATATTGCATTTTGGGCCCTTTCTAAAGAAACTACCATTTTGGTAGCCAGGAAAAATCCCAAATAAATTGTGGAGATTATACTATCCATATCTTCACCATTTTTATCAAGTAACCAAGTTCCATAGTTCAAAGTTTGAGCACTACATCAATTTGCAGATTTTGTCCAGTTGGGCAAATTGCAAAGGAAGTGTTTTATTCCTTGATCTATTTGAGCTGAAATTTTTCATGGTGATTAACATTGAAAAATCACTCATGGAAACAAAAAACCAGTTCAATCCATCAACCCATTCATCCCCATCATTTTTTTCCTAAGTTTCTGTACATTTGGAACCTCTGTGAAGCAAGTACCATTTTGGTGTACCCAAATGGTATGAAAATTTTACAGTGGCTTAATGTATCCAAATAACTCCCCTCCACCAAATTTCATCTCATTTAATTCAGCCATTTGAGCAAAGCATCAACATCTTCAATTATGACCAGTGGGGTCCATTCTACAGCAAGTGTCCTCAATTCTTATCCAAATGGCCTCAAATTTTACCAGGGCCTTCACCCTAGTAGATTATTGCTCCATGCCAAATCTCAACTCATTTTACCGAGTGATATATCCAGAACCCACTACAAGCACCTTTTGTCCAGAAGATGTTCAGGGTTCCCTCGATCAACGGCATGTCCAACGGCTCAGCGGCATCCATGTCGACACTCTGGACCCTTCTTCCTTCTCGCGCCACGGCGAGCGCCGCCGCAGCCATTGTTCTCCCGTGACCTTCGAGATGTCACCTTCCTCCTTGGCTCCTTCCTCCCCAAGCCGTCCCCTCTCTCTGGCATTGTCAGGTCGGCACCTCTCCCCGCTTGCCACCTCGCCGGAGTCATAGGATGGAGATAAGCTCGCCACGACGGTCGTCCTCATCCCCTCCGCTTCGGCCGGCTATATAAGCCAAGGCCGAGCCCTCCCCGAGTCACCCAACCTCACCCGCAGCCTCCTCTCCATCCCTGGAACTCCCCAAGCTCGAGCTTCGAGCTTCCCTACTCGAATCGCCACCACATCGCCGCCAAGGCCGCAACCCACTCGGCAAAATTTGAGCCACCCCCGCTCCCTCCTCTCCACCTAGCCCCTACCTCACCACCACCACCACCACCAGAGGCTCTCCCCGCCCACAACAACTTTGAACCTATCTCTTGGTAGATGTACGAACCTGAAAACATGGTTTCGGGCCTATATGATGAATGCTACCTTGGCTGTTTTTTTGTGTGTGTCATCTTATACTACCATCAACAACTATAACTATAAGTATACGGTAGTATGAGACATGCACACAAGGTGTATTTGATTGGGAGTGGATGTATCTTTGAAAGAGCATAAGCAGAGACGTGTGTTGCACGTGCAAGCTTACTAGTAAGTCAGAAGCACAAATGTAAGCATGCTTTCTAATCTCGGTTACAAAAATATTTTAGACACAACTGACTTTTTAAAATCATTTATTTCAGTTTGTATTTTGGGAAAGCACCAAATGGAAATTTCTACTTGATGTTGATTGAAATTTTCCAACGTTGAGGACTTTTGACAAAAAAAAATGGATTTTGACTAAAACAGTTTGTGGCTTCCCATGCAAATCAATTGTCGAGATTGAAGCATACTTCTTAGAAGAGTAATTTGGTCCAACCAATGCAATGAAAATATTCAGTCGTAGAACTGTATGACATGGGCCTTAGTAGCTCTCTCTGATCCCGATACCTGCCTGGCTCCAAGCTTACTTGGTTTCTTGGATGGCCTGCCTCATCCCTTGAGTTTATTCGAGTGAGAGTAAATGGAGTTCAGCCCGTGCATAGGGCTTGTATAGGTTAACTGGCCTTGAGGTGGTAAGTATAAGGGGTACTTGAGGTATTTTCTAGGTGTGAGAAGGGATAACATGACTTGAAATCTTAGCCAAGAGGTGGCTATGCAATTGTCGGTATTGAACGATAGTAAGGCGTCAGAATGACAAACGTATTTATTTAATTTAAAATAGATGTTAATATATTTCCAAAATATTTTTATATATGAAAAAATGTTCAAATGTCATGAGATGTTCCTATTTTGAAGATAATAATCATACATTCCAACAATATTCAAATGACTTGGGATGCTAAAAAATAAGCAAAACTCACTCGGCTTGCTCATGTGGTGAAAGCGGATCGCATCATCATTAATGTTTTGAAACAAAACACCAAAACTTCTTTCATTGAAAATAACAGTTACATCGTTTATGAGGAAGGGTACAATTTCAATCAGAGGAAAAAAATGCAAACGAAAAAAAAATTCTAATACATGAAGGACATTTTTAAATCCACAATGAATATGTTTAAATACATGATAATTTTTTTCTCAAATATACAATTAACATTTTTCAAATACACCATAAATATTTTAAAAATAGAAAATGAATACTTTAAATACTTTTCCCGGCGAGCAATATAAGCAATCAAGGATGGGGGTGGTAATCTGCATATCTGTCATCATATCCAGAAACTTTGCAATCTGCTTGTCTTCAGTTGACTTCACAAACCGTTCTGGAAATGGCAGCTTCGGGTTGACAGGTGAAGCAGATTGATGATGGATCATTAGGAGCAATAGCTGCTGGTGTAGAAGAACTAGGCTGTGCAGCAGAAGTAGTGGACTGTTGAGGTCCCTGCGGAGAAGGTATTGGGCCGGCTAGGGTAGAAGGCAGGTGGTACATACAACGCTGGCATTGGGGAAGAGGATCGGTTGTAGTCTTACCACTCCGACTAGTAAAGGCTCCACGTGGGTGAACTTCAGGTTGAGGTGGAAGTCTCCCTTGTAGATGGTTGTGAGGCTACCATACGAGTGGTCAATGTTTGCATAGAAGAATCCTTACACCCAATATTGTCACTCCTTTTAGAATACCTGTCTACACCTACATCAGCAAGATGTAGTTTTATTAAGTCGGCTTCCATTCCTTATTCGGAAGGCGTTGGATACTTGATATACGCTATGCTATGTACTCGGCCCACCATTGCGCATGCTGTTTTAGGAAGCATATTTTGATCCTTATTCAGGGAAAGCTCATATCCATCAAAAAACAATCGAAGTCCAGCTTTATCCCGAGCATCCGTTGTTTGCACGGATGTTTAATTTCATGTGCATGAATATTTTTTACTTGTAACATTTTGTGTGATCTGGAGAATATTTTATTAAGTCGTGTAAACATTTTCCTTATCTAGGTGCACACCATTTTTTGCGGTATTGTACATGTTTACAGTTTTATTTTTGTACAAAAAAAGTTATGTGTCATCAGAATAATTTCTCAAGACACATGAATATTTAGTTTTAAATAGTTTAACATTTTTATTTTAATTTTTAATTCAAGTAAAAGAATAGCTTATGTCACTTACGTGATGTTTTTGGATTCAAGGTGTGCAAACTATAATTTTTATCTAAATTCCATTTCTAACAGAAGGCTACGTACTGGGAACTCTATTTTTTTTATACTGGTGTACTTCCTCCTTCCGAAGATATAAGGCACAGGTTGACTTTTTTAGTCTTCATCACATAATTTTGACTATTACTTTCACTGATTTTATCCCTACAAAATTATTATAAAGACATATGAAACATAATTTTTCGCAAGACAAATACGATGGTACTATATCAATGGCCAAAGTAGTGCATCAAAGACTGTGCAAAGTCAACCGTACCTTATATTCTGGGAAGATGGAGTACATGAGATGAGTACTTAGCTATTCTACGGACTACAATGCATATAACGCTCTTGAAAAAAAGAGGGGCTAAAGCGGCTCAGCACCTGGATGGGGGGCCGAAGTGTTGACCGGCCCAATGTGGTTGACAATAAGCTACAAGTCTCTAGAAACTAGATATAGACGCGCGCGGTGATTGCTCCCTGGAACTCACAATTGATAAGATGCAGGGTTGGCGATATTGGTGTTCATCTATATCTATACTATTATTAAAAGAGCAAACATGAATCCACCTAGAAACACACCACAAACTGTACATAGGATTATCCGAGACGTTCGATCAATCTAACTAAATCACATCTAACAGTCCGTATTAGATCAAGGGTCTGCCACACAAATAAATGGTCCAGATTAAATGTTCTGCCGGAGCAGACTGCTCGGGGATTGTTGGAATTTTGCTAGTAGTCTTTTGACCCAAAGCCCAACTAAAATTCTGAAATTCTCTTGGCCCATTCATGCACACATGTGAGTGATGTGAGTGGGACTTAAGTTTAGTCCCACCCTGGAAGTTGAGAGGAAGTTGCACCTCTTTATAAGGTGAGCTCTTCTACCACTTGTATGAGCATGAGAATAGGAGACCTACACGCGTGCTCCTCCTCCTCGCTCGCCTCGCCACGCCTCACCACGACGCGCCACGGGTTGCAGGATTGAGCCGAGCCGAGCACGTCTACCCTAGCCCGCCGCCACTTCGTATGGTTTCGCACCACCATTCCAGATCATTGCGCTGCCACACAAGTCTTCTCCATCCCTCCTTTCGGCGTGCACCGCGAGAAGGAATAGCAGGCCTCCGGAACCCCGCCACTCGTGATCCTGTACGGGAGAGGGGTGATCAGGTTTTTGGCGAGCGCACTCGCCCGACTGCTGGCAGCGACGACTTCTTCCCCGACCTCGACAACCTCATCCTCAACAACATGGGCGACAACATCAACGCCAGCGGTGCTGCTCCCACTGCACCATATGTGATTCTATCCTTCTTGTTCGAGATCGTGGTAGAGTTTATGTTCCTAGTATGTGCCCTAGATGTGATATGTTCATCTACTATGCTATTTCGCATGTTTAGTTTAATCTCTGCTAGTGCTGTCATGATTTATCTTCTGTTTATCCGGATTAAAACTCGTAGTAATTTGCTCATATATTCAACAAATACTAACCTTGAACTCGTCTTCAAGCCTCTCTCTAGCTGCCACTTCCGCCTGCAGCCGTGCCACGTGTGTGGCCTCAAATTCCTCCTCTTCTCTTAAGTTATTCTCTTACATGATAATAAGAAAAACTCAGTATCACTGCATATGCACATTTATGTTTGTGGCTCATGTTAATTGTTCAATATTGGCATCGTCAAAACTATAATAGTGTCCGTTGCGGTTGACACCGATATGGTGCACCAACTTTAAGCGGAATACAAGCTATATCTTTACAAAAAATGTTAATAATAATCATGATGGTCTTCCAAAACAAGCAGACACGGCTGGTCGGAGGACGAACAACGCATCCCTATTGTCTGAAGGAGAGTAAATTGCTGAAAGCCATCACATTTATGGCAAGGATATTGCAAAACCACCATCTTTGCCAAAAATCATGAGAAACCACCACTTCCGTGGCAAGTGAGTAACAAAATGCACTAAACAGAAACTGAGCCGCGTCTAACAGTAGAACTGACGGGTTGGCCCCACCTGCCAGGCTGATCTGGCATGCCTATGTGGATAATATGTTGAGGTGGATGGTGGACCCACCTGTCAGCCTCCTTCCTTTAAGCTCCCTTTTTTCTTCTTGCTCCTGTTCTTCTCTCTCTCTCTCTCTCTCTCTCTCTCTCTCTCTCTCGGCGAAGGTGCTAGTCCGACCATGGTCGCCGGCAGGCAGAGCGCCCCCCCTCTCCCCCGCCCCCCAAGCCTCGCCGCCGGGAATCCCCTTCCGCCGAGAAGCCCCGCCGCCCAACGAGCCCCGTCGGTGAACACCGGGGACGACATCTCCTACCCGCCTCCTGCAGCGCCCTGCATCGCCGTCGGCTACCTTCGTCGTCCTTCTCTCTCTCTCTTCCTTCAATTGGGAGGCAGGGGAGAACGCCG
>NC_041391.1:13672833-13677072 GCF_002162155.2 Triticum dicoccoides | reverse complement strand
GCCGGAGGGAGCTGCGGGGGCGGCGCGGCCGCGTGGGGGAAGCAGGGTCGGGGCTGGTGCGTGGAGGGGAGGCGGCGCCGGAGGGAGCTGCGGGGGCGGCGCGGCCGCGTGGGGGAAGCAGGGTCGGGGCTGGTGCGTTGAGGGGAGGCGGCGCCGGAGGGAGCTGCAGGGGGCGGCGCGGTCGCGTGGGGGAAGTCGGCCATGCGGCAGATCAGGTGCGCCGCAGACCAGAGCCGGCGGGCATGGCGTTGATTATGAAAGAAGAAGAAGAAGAAAGTGAAAAGACATAAGAGGCTGACTAGTGGGACCATCTTCCACCTCATCATACTATCCACGTAGGCATGCCAAATCAGCCCGACAGACGAGTCCCGCCAGTCAGTTTTCCAGTTAGACGCGGCTCATAGCACGTTTAGGTGCATTTTGTTACTCACTTGCCACGGAAGTGGTGGTTTCTCGTGATTTTTGACAAAGATGGTGGTTTTGCAGTATTCTTGCCACAAATGTGGTGGCTTTCAGCAATTTACTCTCTGAAGGAAGTCCCGCGACTGAACGACGACTCCAACTTCTGAATTGCCGCAGTGCCAGTTAACTAATTCGAAGGTGCACCCAAGCCTAACCGCACTTAACTGCTAGCTACAAGAAAATTAAAGAAGGACCAACCGCACTTAGCTACAGGAAAATTATAGCCGGACCAACCGCACTTAACTAGCTAGTACAGTAGCTAAGTGCCTAAGTGCACCGTCACGTACGCTCCTGCCCATGCCTTCTTAAGTGCACCACACCATCGATCGTGCTACACCAACTCGTAGCAACCGAAACCCACTCCTTGAAAGCCACACCGATCTGTGTGATCAGATCACTACCACCAACGCCATGGATCAGTCGCCCGCCAAGTTCGTCCTGCTCCTCATGGCGGCAGCGGCAGCCTGGATCTGCGTCTTCCCCGTCGTCGCCGACGCGCGGTCGGCTCATGCAGTCGCCGCGGGTTGCATACCGCGCGAGCGGGACGCCTTGCTGGCCTTCAAGCAGGGCGTCAACGACACCGAGGACGACCTCGTGTCGTGGCACGAAGGGAGCCAAGATTGCTGCCGATGGGAAGGCATCACCTGCGACAACGCGACCGGCCATGTCGTCGAGCTTGACCTGGGCTGGTGGACTTCTTTCTTGGTCGGCCAGATAAGTCCTTCCTTACTTTCACTAGAGCATCTGGAGAGCCTTGATCTCGCCTACACGGGACTGTGTGACCATGCGCATCGTCTTCCAGAGTTGCTGGGTTCTTTCAAGAACCTCAGACATCTCGATCTCTCCAACACGCTTTGCCATGGTGAAGCGCCTCCTCAGCTCGGCAACCTGTCCAAGCTGGAATATCTCGACCTCTCCGTCCCGGCTATCACCCAAGAGAGGGACCTAAAAAACATCTCGTGGTTAACCCGTCTACCCCTCTTGTCATATCTTGACTTGAGTTATTTGAACCTTGGCTCAGTTGCTGATTGGCCTCTTGTGGTGAACATGATACCATCCTTGGAGTACCTAATTTTTTATGACTGCTCACTTCCAAGTGCGGCCCGATCCCTCACACACCTAAACACCACAAATCTTAAGCACCTTGACCTTTCCCGTAACTACTTTGGCCATCCGGTTGCATCTTGTTGGTTTTGGAACATAACAAGCCTCGAGTACCTCGACCTTTCAAATACCACCCTCTATGGCCCGTTTCCTGGTGCACTGGGAAATATGACCTCCCTCCAGTGGTTAGATTTGAGCAACATGGGTAACAGAGCAACAATGACAGTGGAGTTGGGAAACCTATGTGATTTGGGAACACTACGGCTTGACCGGAGTCTCTCCTCTGGAAACATAACAGAGTTTCTGGAGAAATTGCCAAAGTGTTTGTCCAACAGATTGCAAGAATTGACGTTGAAGAGCAACAATATGTTTGGAAAGCTGATGAATAGTATGGGACAATTAAACAACTTAACTATGCTTGACCTTTCTCACAATAACATTACAGGAACTATACCGCTAGGCATTCATAAGTGCTCTTATTTATGGCACTATGACCTTTCTTACAACCATCTTACTGGAGCTATACCGTCATGGTTGGGGAACTGCACTAGATTGTGTTATCTTTCGCTTTCCAACAACCAGCTCACTAGAGCTATACCCACGGGGTTGGGGAATTGCACTAGTTTAGAGCAACTTTATCTTTCAAGTAACCATCTTACTGGGCACGTGCCATCCATGATTGGTATGCTCAGTCATTTGTGTGATCTCGACCTTAGCAACAATAATCTTGATGGCATGGTCACAGAAGAACACATGTTAGCTCTAAAGAACTTAGAGTACATGGATTTATCACACAACTCTTTCTCGGGACCTCTACCATTACATTTTGGATCTCGATGGTTACGAGAACTGACTTTGTCCTTCAATTACTTCAATGGCCATATTCCTAAATATATTTGTCAGTTAAAGTTCGATTTGTGTTGGAACTATCATACAACTTTCTAGATGGAGAACTTCCTCAATGTTCTCATGCGCCTAGCTTGATTTTCCTCCTCTTGAGTAACAACAACTTTTCCGGCAAGTTTCCATCATCACTCCGAAACTACTCGAGATTGAATTTCATGGATCTTTCAAGGAATAATTTCTATGGTACACTGCCGTCGTGGATTGGAGACCTGGTAAATTTAAGATATCTGCAACTAAGCCACAACTTGCTACATGGTGATATTCTACCGAATATCACCAATCTATATTGCCTTCGTCATTTGAATTTAGCCGGAAATAGTATATCTGGAGTTATACCATCCTCTTTGTCAAAATTAACTGCTATGACACAAGCAAACTCAAAGAAACATGGGACCGACAAGTCTTGTAGTTCCAACAACTATAGAGGTATGACAAAAGAAGTTTGGCTTGTTGTAATGAAGCGCCAAGAACTTAAGTATGGCACTGGATTTTTTGATGTGCTTAGTATTGACCTATCACTTAACAAATTAGTTGGTGGAATTCCAGACGAGTTAACTTCTCTTAATGGACTGTTGAATTTAAACTTATCATGGAATCACTTGGCTGGTCAAATTCCTTCAAGGATTGGGGCTATGGAGTCAATTGAGTCACTGGACCTCTCAAGGAACAACCTTTGTGATGAGATCCCGACAAGCTTGTCAAATTTGACATATTTAAGCTCATTGGACTTGTCATATAACAAGCTTACTGGAAGAATTCCCCCAGGAAGTCAACTTGACACAATCTACTCCGAGAACCCGTCCATATATAATGGTAACATTGGCATGTGTGGCCCTCCTCTCGAAAGGAATTGCTCAGGAAACAATGGCCTTGAGCATGTCAATCAACAAAACAGTGAGAAGGTTTATGGGCCGATGTTTTTCTTTTACTTTGGACTTGGGTCTGGGTTTGTGGTTGGCCTCTGGGTCGTATTTTGCACTCTACTATTCAACAAAGCATGGAGAGTTGCCTATTTTCGGCTCTTCGACAAGTTGTATGACAATGCACATGCGTTTGTGGTTGTTACTTGGGGCATGATAAATGACGAGGAAACTACAGGTTGAGCACTCTTAGATGACAAGCAGATGGTGTTGTCATCGTAGTATGTAGTGGGCTCTATGAATAAGTGATGTTGACCATGTATTTTCTTAGAAGTTGGCACTACTAGGTGCTTTTTTATCCTCTAATAGTTCATGTAATTGATTGTTCTTGGTTTGTACATTGAATAAGACCCAACACATACAACAAAATGATCATCCATCACTTTTTGGCCCATTTGCATGTTCTCCCTCCATCCCAAGATAGGTGACTCGACTTTGTACTAACTTTAGTACAAAGTTGAGTCACTTATTTTGGGACAGAGGGAGTAGTTAGGATGTCCCAAAGAAGACCATCCATCTCTTTTTGTGTAAGAATTTTCAAATGAAGCACGAACACAACATTTTTCCATCGGTTTGCAAACAAACTGCACAACGTTTTGTGTGCAATCATTTTGTTTGTGACCCATGCCTGCTTGAACGAGGTCCATCATCAGGGCCGGTCCTGTGATTTCAGGGGCCCGGGGCGAACCCAAACCTCGGGGCCCCTAGTATAAATGTCATGTAACAATAATAAGCAAAATCTATATATACGATGTTACCGGTAATTTTTTTTATCACTGATTTATACATTGACCCCCCCCCCCCCCCAAGCCCCAGCCCCAAAGATGCATACATTATTATTGCCGCA
>NC_041391.1:13583024-13672205 GCF_002162155.2 Triticum dicoccoides | reverse complement strand
AGGACCGGCCCTGGCCATCATCTACCAACAATGTTGTCATGCCTTAAAAATTGGGAAAAGCTTCCGAACAACCTATCGATTTTACGTATGCGTCCACCACGCGCTGTGCCGTGCGATGGCACTGATCACGTCTTTTATGCTGGGCAGTGCAGGTAGGAATTTGGATTGCAGCGTTGTCAGAAAGTTTTTCAACAGCATCACATATGTTTCAAAAGTTCTTTCCGCAACAATACCTATGTTACGTCAACAGGGATATTATGAACCCACAAACAGAAAATGCCATCCGGATTTTCCTTGGACGGAAGGGACAGCAAAAGACGAGCGAGAAAACCAACGGACGGGCACGAGAAGGGCCGAGCGGGAACTCGTATGTGACGCTCTCTGCGTCAAGTTGACGCGGCTTCGCACAGGAGCGTCCCCGACTGGGCCGGCCCATGAAGATGACGTCAACATGAACGACCATTGCTCATAAAATACTGCGATACGGTGATTCGAACACAGGATCGAGAGATCTAGATGATGTGTCCCTACCAGCTCACCTCGCACTCGTATGTGCTCATAACTTAGCATCAAACATAAAGAACTAGACACGCTTTGCAGATTCGAATTACTTTAGAAATTTCAAAAGTAGCTTCTTTTTTCAAAAAATGGAATGTTCTGGTAAACACAAACACTTTCCAAATTTGGAACAATTTTCCAAAAAACTATGACATTTTCGAAAAATCAGGGACATTTTTTTGAAATCATGAACAATTTTTTCTAAACATGATTTTTTTTCGAAATTATGAATAATTTGTTCAAAATACATTTTTTCAGAAAATTAGAAAACATGAACATTTTTTGAGTATGTGAACAAAATTGAAAAGGCTGGAACTTTTTTTGAAATTACAGAACATTTTCAAATTTATGAAACAAAATTTAGAAATGAGAACATTTTTTCAAATTCCTCGAACATATTTTGAGTTTGCGAACAAATTTTCAAAAACATGATTTCTTTTCAAATTAGTGGACACATTTATTGAAAAATCCAAATAGAAAAAGAAAACCAAAAAGGCAAATACGAACATTTTTTAAAAGGGAACATTTTTTAAAAAAGGAACAGTTTTTTAAAAAGGGAACATTTTTTAAAAAGGGAACATTTTTTAAATCCCACAACATTTTGTTTAAAATACGAACATTCTTTGAATTTATGAACAATTTTGGAAAATGCGACCATTTTTTTAAAAAAATGAAGGTTTTTTGAAAGTGGGAACAATTTTTTAAGGTTACGAACAATTTTTGAAACATGAACTTTTTGCAAAAAAATTTGAAAAATAAAAAAGAAACGAAAAAAGAAACCGAAAAGGAAACAAGAACATTTTTAGACCAAAGTTAGAAACGAAAAACAATTTTAAAAATTCCAAACAAATTTGAAAGTTGAACATTTTTTGAATACGTGAACAAAAGTTGAATACGTGAAGTAAATATATAACAAATATGTTCAGAAATTCATGAACATTTTTGGAAAGTTGCAAATTTTTTTTGAAACGGAAACATTTTTTGAAATCGCGAACATTTTTTTAAAAGTTGTCAAAATTTTGAGCAAAAACATTCTGAACAATTTTGTTAACACAAAATATTTTTTGAAAATTCCGAACATTTTTTGATAAATTCATACAGTTTTTGAATTTATGTAGAAAATTTGAAAACACGAACATTTTTCAAATTTTGTACATTTTTGTAAAAGCGTGAACATTTTTTTGAGAGAGAAAACATAAACTTGAAAAACAAAAAATAAAAAAAATAAAAATAAACAGAAATAGAAAAGGAAAGGAAAATAAAAAACCGGTTCTGGAACCTTCTAGAAGGTTCCCAAAACCGGGAAAAAACCAGCTGAGAACCTCTAGAAGGTTCCCAAAACCAGGAGTGCAGGAACGGTTAAACGGGCCGGCCCGTTGCGTCGCTGCTCGGTTGCTCGCCTGTGCGAAGCGCCGGCAGTTTGACGCAACGAGCGGCAAATAGGATATTCCGGGCCGAGCGAGCGAGCGAGATTACTACTGGGCCGATGCAATTTTTTTTCCGAGTTAGGCCGATTAGGAAGGAGGAGCTCCCGACTTGGCCCATCTCGTATCATAGCACTGAGTCTCTCTGTAGCTGAATCTGCGTGCCCCTCTCTCATCCCCGGCGGCGCTCACCCCTAACCGGCGGCCACCGGCGACGCCCCGACGGCCGGTTCCTCGCCTCAGCCCCCGTCCACCGTCTTCACCCCGGCGGCCGTCCATCTCTCCCCGGCGCCCTACGGGTACGTGGACCACAACGCGGCCTCCAAGCCCTAATCCGACAAACTGCCGTCCTAAAATCTCCCCTGCAGGTCCACCACCGTCGTGCCCTAGCGCTGCCGCCGCGCCGCAGCACAGCGTCACCGCCGACGGCCCAGCTCCCCCACGCCTCGCGCGCGCGGCCGCCGTCGCCCGTCCCCGTTCCACCCCGCCGCGCCCCTGCTGCCTCCGCCCCGTCCGCAGCCCCGGCCATCTAGATCCGCCGCCCCTGTCTGGCCTCGGACCGGATGGACCTCTCCGTCACGCTGGCCCTCAGCTCCCCGACGGAGGTACGGCCCGCCGGCCGGAAACCTACCTACCTCTCGCCATTCAACACCGCTTCCTGCTGCATTCACCGTGTCTAATCTAGCTGAATTAATACACCAGGAACTCAAATTTCACAATTCTTTCAGTTTAACCCCCTTGTATTTTGCAGCACGGGGAGCAGCTGAGGAGGCGCCAGCACTCATTATCAGAACTGGTATACCATCATTTACATATACATATGGATTGGTGTTGTAAATCTTCGGCGTATCTGTTTTGGCCGATGTTAATTACCTTCCCCCTCGTCTTTACATTAACTGCAGACTTATGCAAGAGATGAAGACGCGACAAAACTCGAGACCACACGCGCACGGCGTAATAACCTTTCTCTCCAGTAGTTGTCATTGTTTTTAAGGCGTCCCGCCTTGGACGCTTAGGCGACGCTTAGGCGATAAGGCGCCCCCCCAGCGCCTTACAAATATGCCCGCCTTAGGCGCTTAGGCGTCCGCCTTAGGCGCTTAGGCGCCCCCCCAGCGCCTTAGGTCGCCTTACCGCCTTAAAAACTATGGTAGTTGTAACTATTAATATCTCTACTCTCAAGGAACCTTGTGCCCCTTACCCACATGTTTATCGATTCTACGAAGCATCTTGCCCGACTATCTTACCCATATTTGCCCTTTTATTTTGCAGTGTTAAATGTTCTCAAAAGGCATGAAGATCTGAAAGAGCGCCTCTCGCGGTACTCCTTTCTCTGATTTTTTTTTTCTGTCCAAGCGTTTGGATTCTAATAACTTGCCGGATGTAGACTCAGTTGGCCAACTAAGTGTTTATTGGTTTGTGATAAAATATTGTACAGATTCCTTAGCATGTCACATTTGCATAAGCAAAATTTCAACTACTCTGTTCAAACTGTTAGCTGTTTGCTCGCATACTTATTGTTTCTTTCTCATGATACTTGGTCAGAGCATTAAGCCTCTTAGATGTTTCTAATGTGGGAAACTGTGACGTCATCCTTGTGTAGCTATCAGTTAAACTAGATGCTTAAACAGTTACGATTTCCTTGGTCCTTTTTGTCGGCAGAATTTTATGCTGCCAATATCTTTGCAACTGCATTGAATTCTCTGAATGTTCCTTACTGTTTTAACTTCCTATGGATGGGCTCAAATTGAAGCAAAAAAATAGTGGTTGAAAAAATGATACATGCAAAAGAAAGGGGGCGGGCGGCGGGGGAAGTGAGCAAAAAAAAATAGTGGTTAGAAACAACAGTTAAAGAGCAAAAATAATGCTAGAACTAATATTAACTTGAATTCTCAATTGCAGCATACAAAAAATATGCTGATAAAACTTGATCGTTCAATACTGGTCTATCATGTCACATCCTGCCAACTTTGATCACCTCTGTTGTTGGTACTAAGCCCAAGGAATGGGATCTTCTGCAGGTGACATTTTAATTAAAACACAGCTGTTCTTATCTCTTATTCCTGACATATTCGGGTGATATCTGAGATGATTTTTCCTGAAGTATAGTGGCCTTTAAATATGTGGACGCATGACTAGTAGAGCATTCTTTTACATCTTCACTATATTATTTTAGGGATTCTGATAAGCTGATTTTTGAGCGTCTACAGAAAGAATTTGAGGCTGCACGAGTTGCACAAACCGAAGGTACAGTCTGCTTCAGCACCTTTTGTTTTTACCTTCTAGAAAAAAATAGGATTTTCAGCAACTCCCAATACCAAATAGTATGCGGGACTAATCTGTTATACTATCTCCTGCAATTTTTCCGGAACTCATGAGCCTTTCTTTACAACTTTCCCTGATTAGATGGATTAGTTGTCATTTTAAAAAATGTGGCTTTAGCATCAAATTGATAACTTACCTGCTAACCCACACAAAGGCTCCACCGTTTTTGCAAAATCACTCACAGATCATTCAATGATAATTTCCATTTCAATTTCACCAGAACCAGAGTTCATTATGTAGGAACTCAAGCAGCCTTAGCATAACATAATGAATATGATTAGTAGTACTTTAATTCTCTGAACTACACACACATATATATGTACTGAAATTTATAGATCTACTTTGCTAGAAAATCTAAACCATATTTGGCGTAAATGTGAACCAAAAACTTTCATTGCAAGTGGTAGATCAATCGTTATGGCTATGAGCTTATTGTCCTTGTACGTAAAGTACTCATCTGTAATTAGATGGAAATATTTATCAGACTGATTATTTCACACTTCCGTATGTGTTCTATGCTGCTTTCCACATTGCTGCCTCTGTTCTTGAGGATAATATCACATATTCTTTATTTACTATTTTTCATGTGTTGGTAGTATTGTCATATTCTTGGATTGTGTTATTGCAGCCAGTATGGCACATATTTAGTATTCTCATACAGTCTGATAGTATAATTTTAATCAGTTTTTATCCTACAGCTTCATTTCTTACACTTAGGCTTTTGCATTTTTGTAGAGATTTCAATAGATGATGAGCAGTGGAATGATGGTTTGCTGGCAACAATCCGTGAGAAGGTACTTAATCTGAAGCACCATATTCTCGTATTGATTCCACATGAAAAATACTGTTTGCTCTGTGCATTTTGAGTTTATAACAAGTTTGCTTTATCTCATAGACCAGGTCCATATAGAGGCTGAAAGGAAGGCGATGGTTAACCTGGCAAATGTTCCGACAGACTCTCAATTTCAATCAAGGACGACTTATAGAATCAGAAATAAGGTAACCTTATTCTTAGAGTCCAGCTTTACCTACCATAAACACTACTCTTTATACTGTAGTTTATCATTGGGTGGTTGATATTTTGAAAATTTTAACTAATAAAATATAAGTTATATGTATCAAAAATAATATCATTGGAAACTACATTCAAATACAAATCCAACAATAGAATTTTTGGTGACATGCATTTACATTTTGCTAGTAAAATATGTGGTTAAACTTTGACCCGAAATACGATGAGGACTAATAAACCAAGACGGAGGCAGTAGTTAATTGGGACCTGAGATGTAGTTGGTGTTTTATAGTGTTCTGTGATCAGTTTATTCCAATTCACCGAACTCTTTTGGCTACAACATGAATGGCGGATCCATAGTGTTGGTATGGGCCGGGGTGCACGGTGTCACAGTTTCTCATTCTTGTTCTCTTCCTAGGATTGCTACAACCATACAAGTGACCACCAAAACTAAATCTAGTCTTCAGACCACGTTTCATCTACCTTGTAACATGGCATTATGTTGTCTTCCTTGGAATGAAATTATGTTCATGTCTTGGCATGTTATATTGAACTAATGCATCTATTCCATTACTTTCCTTATTTTGCCAGTTAATCTGACTAATCATTTTCTATTTTGTAGGTTATCTATTGTTTGGATGGTGCCAGAATTGGTATACAGTATGAGACATTCTTCGCTGGTGATTACGCTTAACATTTTCCATATCATTTTTTCCATGAAATGTCTGAATTGTACCATGCAAAGCTTTGTGTTAGATATGCAGAGGCGATGTTTTGCAAATCGGACAGTTATGTAAACACCAATATGTTATTTCGTAGAATTAGTTTGCTTCAAATCAAAACATACTTATTTCATTGTGCAAACCCTGACATTCTGAATAATGCTACTACAACATAAGCATGATAAGTAATAAGTTATCAAAAAGAAATAAGATAAGAACATAGAAACTCTAGACACATGGTTTGCTGCACTAAATAACATGCACACTATATTTTGCAGGAGAGCCCTGTGAAATTTATCATTGTGTTTTGGAGAGCAAGTCATTCCTTGAAAAGATGACTGTGACTGAACACACCTTACCTTTCTTTCTGCCGATTCGAGAAGTAGAAACTGAGCACTTGTCATCTAACGCCATCGTAAAGTTTCCTCACGGGCCCCTTGCATTTTCTGTGCAATTATTCAAATAGTTCTATCTACTTACATGGCTCCTTTTCCCTTGCAGAGGTTTATTGATCATCTTGAAGAAATTTTGCAGTCGTATATTGACAGGAGAGAACAGGTCAGTATCAGATTTAGCAGTTGCTCTCGAATGTAAATTGCCTGTACACACTATCTCCCTTCTATTATATTATCCATTGTGAAATGCAAGAAATCAGGCAATAAAACCTTGTATGCATATGCTTGAATTATAGGGCTGTAGGTATGTACTCATGTTGTTTAAAAATAGATCTTGGAGAGCATTGCGTTATGTGAGCTGTGAAGCAAAACTTATGTCGTATCCATATTCCTTCTATTAGAGTTGGAAATTTCCATGTACTTGAAAGACGGCCACTGCTATATGACCTTTAATCTTTCTGTGTTGGGAATAACTCTAATTCACCGCTGTTTTCCATCCAAAATCCAAAAGGACCATTGCATCTCTGCACTTTGGCTAAGGTGAACTCTCTCTGAGACTAGCTTCTCATACAGATCCTCGCTTCAGTCGCTTGGAACACAATGCTTCCTTAGATTTGAAGTCGTCGACCCAGCATTTCCTTTGTTTTGTGCCTCGGGTGTCACCTCCAAGGGGAAGGGCCCCTGTCACTGGGCTAGGGGTGCGAGAGGAGAGCGTTAATTAGTCCGTTTGATGAGTGAGCCTTGTTGTTTGGCTTGTCGTTGTGTGGGATGTGGCAGTTGGGCCGAGTAAGGGATCTAGCCAAGCAAAAAGGCCCAAGATTACCTTATTCCTGGGGTTGGAGAAGAACTGAAGAAGGGAAAACATGGAATAAAATTGCAGGTGTGGCCATCTAGTGTTTACAAGGGGATATATACTGTGCGGGTTAACTAAGATTATTTTGGGCCGGGGGGCCACGACAGTGCAACTAACCTCCCCTATTGCTTTGGTGGTATTATTTCCGTAGTTACACCTCATCGAGCTAATTTTACCTATTGTGATTTACCCACACATGACATATTCGGGTAATTCATAAGTACCTTCCATCTTTTCGTTAAGTGTTTCGGGCATACAACTTCTGCTTCACCGCTAGACTAGAGAAGAGAGAACATCATGGTTGAAACCACAGGTTCTATCTGATAACCTGTAACAATGAACTTCGAATTCAAAATTCGGTGAATAAAATATATTTGTTATCCGTGATTCTACTTATTCGAAATTTGAAACAGCTATATTTTTGTGGCCTTCATGACGTTTGCGTTGATCACAGTGAAGTTTATAATTCTAATGCTTTCCATTGAATTCATGTTCAAGGTTCGTCTTATCAAGGAGCTCTATGGCAACCAAATCGGGGAATTGTTCCACAGTCTTCCATATACCTTGATAGAGTTTATGTTGGAAGATTTTGAATGGTAAGGCTACACTCTCCTGTTACATTTTGCTGTAGCACAACCACGCTCATACTAAAATGTGCTAATCCACACAGTGCTCTCCTTTATATTATCTGTAGCATTTATATACTGAAACTGCATATTGTACACTCTAGAGACTGAAGTTTGTTCTCCTCTGTGACTTGAGCAGCAAGGTTACAGTGAGTATCCGATATTCAGATCTAATCCTGACCCTGCCTAGTCAGGCGAGGGTCTTGGCCTGGCCGCTTCGCTCTGCAAAGAGAATATCTGCTGCAGACCGCCGTGCTCAGCCTGTACCGTCTCGCCTCTCCTATGCCGAGAGCGCGTTGAAGACCTTGAGTTTGCCAGAAGGTTCCTTCTATCTTAACCATTGCCCCTCTCTTTGTAGTTAAAGCATACAACTCTGTGCTGAGATTGTTCTGATCTATATGTACTTTTGCTCCCCAATTTTTCTTCTATGTTTCAGCATACGCGGAGATTGTCCTGGAGCTGCCCCGCGCTCTGAAGCAGATGTTCTACTCTCAGGAAAGCGACTGAAGCGAAGCGTGCGTGTAGAGAGTTTATTTAACCTTACGGATGCGGGTACCGAATATTTGATTCTTCGCTTGGCGTCTGGCATTTCTGCATACGTATTACATAATGCCTTCAATCTGGGCCGATCTGGGAGGCGCACATTTTTGCCTTTTCGTTCAGTTTACCATGCCCCAGTTTGAAAGAGTAAGGACCTGACGTGTGGTACGTGCACATGGTAACTCCAAACGTTTTTGATGGCAAGTTTAGTGACACGAGGACGGCAACTTTAGTTAAGCATGACAACTTTCATGCTTTAGTTTATTTTTGACCCTGCTGTGTCACTGGTATTTGTCATCCTTACGCAGCGGCGAAGACAGCCCAAAGTATCTGTGGGGTCAACCATATTTTTGGATTTTGTTTTCTTCATGATAAACAGTTACCGAACAGTGTTTTTAAGCTTATTTTCCAAAAAGCTGTGGGTCAGTTGACCCCATAGCTAACATGTAGCTTCGACGTTGTCCTTGCATGATTGAAATTGCCATAAAAAACGTCAGGGGCGAAGTGCCCTGAACCTGACGTGTGAGACTTATCATTTGAGAAGAATAGAGGTTATGACAATGCAAACATGGGAGGCTCGACAAAGATTTTTCTAGTGGTTAGAATAGTTGGCGCTATCCCACAGGTTGATGTAGGCTTTATGATCACCTAACGACGCGTTTGGTTGGACACAAGTTACATCTTCAGTATGCTGTATTAGGGTTGTATTAGAGCATCTCTAAAACGGACCCTCAAAATGCTGTATGAGGGTTGTATTAGAGCATCTCTAAAACGGACCCTCAAACCATCCACAACCTTCTAGAATATGCTGTCCGGACGAGTTCAGATGTACTTTTTCCGGTTGACAGGTTTACATGTACCTTTTCAGACAACAGCCATGTAGGACTCGGACACCAACAACGCAAGCAAAATCCCCTCTAGAACCCCGCATCTCCATCCTCCCATTTTCTCTCCTTTAGTTTTTCTCTCTTGCATTCGTCACCGTTCCACCACCCTGGCTGTCATGCCACACCCTTACCGGAACTCGACGAGTCCGTCACATCCAACGGTACACCCAAGCCCCACGCCGTTTCTTCTTTGTTGATGTTCCACACATCTTCACATCCAACGGTACACCCAAGCCCCACGCCGTTTCTCCTTTGTTGATGTTCCACACATCACCTTCGACTGGCGTGCAGGTACCATGCTCATCAAGCTCGGCAACTGTTTGGTAAATTACCTGAGCTAATTTTTTTGTGTCCCTTCTTTGAAGCAATGGATTCGGATACAGAGTACATATACGAGCACTATGTTGAGTTGTCCGACTCGTCCGACTACGCGAATGAGTTGGTGATGATGCATGCAGTGCTTGCCGACGTGGAGCGTGCATAAGTGCATGTTCTCAATTTCAAGGGATCCATCAAGGGTAATCGAGTGCTCAACCACAACCGGGCGCGCGACCATATGACGCTGATGGACGACTACTTTGCCACCAATGCCCTCTTTGCTAACAATTTTTGCTGGCGCTTTCAAATGCGCAAAAATGTCATCGATCGTCTCTAACATGGCGTCTGGCCCTTTGATGAGTACTTCATCTGAGGAAGGATGCCGTGGGAAGGATTGGGTTCTTTGGTTACCAGAAGTGCACGGCCGCACTGTGGATGCTTGCACATGAAACGAACGCTGATTCGTGGGACGAGTACCTACGAATGTCTGAGAACACATGGATGCCATGGTCAGGTTTGCAACTGCCATGGTCAACGTGTTTGGACCTCAGTACCTGAGAGAACCAACTGTGGCAGACACCGAGAGGATCTTGGCAATCTTGAAAGCAAGAGGGTGGCCAGGTTTACTCGAATCTCTTGACTGCATGCATTGGAAATGGAAGAATTACCCAGAAGCTTTATAGGGGCAATATCAGGGTTATGTTAAGAATCCCACCATCATTCTTGAAGCAGTTGCATCACATGTTCTTTAGATTTGACACACTTTCTTTGGCATGCCGGGGTCTCACAATGACATCAATGTGCTGCATCGATCCCCGTTGTTTGCTAGGTGGACTGGAAAAAAGCTTCTCCTTGCCACTATACTGTCAATGGGCATGAGTACGACATGGGCTACTATTTGGTTGCCTGTATCTATCCTCCGTGGGCGACCTTTGTGAACACCATCTCTAACCCAGTTGGCCATAAAATGTTTCACTTTGCCCAAAGACAAGAAGCAACTAGAAAGGATGTTGAGAGGGCATTTGGAGTTCCGTAGGCACGTTTTGCAGTTGTTTGCGGACCTGCTAAGCAATGGGATCCGGAGACCTTGTTGGAGGTGATGACCTTTTGTGTAATCATGAACAACATGATCCTAGAGGATGAGGGTGATGCTACCGCAGGTCTTGAATTTGAGAACATGGGTGATCCTATCAAACTTCCAGACCAGAATCCGACCACATTTGAAGAGTTTGTTCGAAGGCATCAACAAATTCGGCATCGAGCAACTGAAGGTAGATCTGATTCAACATTTGTGGGCAGTTAAGGGGGGATAATAATGTTAGAGTATAATATTTGAACTTTTTTAAATTAGAACTACTGCTACATTTGAACATTTGAACTATTTTAGACTATATATGCGGCTATTTGAACGTGCAGACTTAAAAAAATTGGGATCGGGTGTATGCGGGTTGCATTGGATGGCCGGCTCCCGTATCCATGTCTCGATGTCCTCCCACGGTGTGTCGTGCAGGTAACCTGCCCTGGCCATTCTGCACACTTTGCCTCCTCTGACCTCGAAAACTGAGCCATCCCTAGAGAAGGAATTACCAAAAATACTTTCACCATAACCCAAAGTGGGCCTCACAGCCAAGAAAAGCTTCACAAAGGGCAATGAAGCCCGAAATATGGAGAATGGAATTTCGGGCGAGATGGTGAAGTTGGATCTCGTAAAACTCTAGAAGGCCCCTGAGAAATGGGTGGATCAGAGAACCAAGACCCCGGAGAAGGAAGGGAATGAAAAAAATTCGCTCATTGACCACCTTCTTGTCTATAGTCACCAGCCCAGAGCCGACAGTTGCAAAATCTAGATCTGGTAAATACCCTTGAGTCGCAAGCTTGTTCAACCGTGTTCGCGTAACCGAGTGGCTCTTCCAGTCTCCTTCGAGGGGGCCATTGGGCCTCTTTGACGAGCCAGGGGCGTTTGCCATTGCTGAAGCTCTAGAAGCAAGGATGAGAGGACGAGTTGCATTCGGGCAAAGGAAAAAACCGGCAGGGCGGAGGAAAAGTTAGCTCTGCTGTCTCCTTATATTACCATGATGACACGGGTTGCAGTGGGACGCTTGAGTCCCCGCGTGTTCCACAGGTTTTATGACTTGTCTGGAGCACATATCAAGGAAAAGAAATTAAAATTTCCATTAAAGGTGGATCACCCGACCCACTATGATTCATTTATGTGGTTATGATAAGTTGCGGGACCGTGAAGATTACCAAAGGTCGTCGAGAGTACTCAGAGAATAAAACTTTACTTGCAAGGAATCAACCTCGACTCGTTGTCCTCGGACCAAGCAAGGATATATCCCGAAGCAAAGGGTCTAGTCAAAGGGCGCCCGGATATTCGAAGCATTTCGCTGCTCATGTTCATGTTCGAACACTTAAGACTGACGACCGAGCTTAAAAGGAGGACCTCGGATCTGGAAGCCGACGTGGAAGATATAACTCGCCCATGAAGCCGAAGATCACAAGCCTGAAGCTGTTCCAAAGATAGAAGCCAAAGTCCTCGGCTTGAAGACCAGTTCAGTGGGTGCACACCACATCAACCTACCGGTCATGGGTTGGGTCGAGAACCCGTCCATGACTAAAGAATGGGCCTCATGAGCCTGGCCCTTTACGTACTCAAGATGGAATCCTCTGAAGACTTGGAATACACTTCAAGGCGTATTTGAATGATGACGATGTGTAGACCGTAGATACCCCTGGTGCCTATATAAGTCCAGGGCTTTAGTTGAGAGAGAGAGAGAGAGGGAGTGGAAGAGGGAGAGGGAGAGGGAGAGGGAGAGGGAGGGAGGGAGGGAGAGATGTTCAAGGCTTAGAGGTTAGAACTCATTCGTACAAACTCAAGGTAGATCATCTGTACTTTGTACCCCATTGGCAATCAATACATTACAAGCATGACATAGGGGTTTACCTCTTAGAGAGGGCCAAAACCAGGGTAAAGCTGTGTCCCTTTACTTCCTGTTCACCATCATGCCAAGATCACCAGCTCGGGACCCACTACCCGAGATTCGCGAGTTTTAGCACCGACACTTCCCTTAGAAAATGCTATGTGATCCTGGGTACCTACAGGGTCGAAGACCGGGAAAGTAACACGAGACAACTATGATGCAATTTATGCCGACGACATAGTGGACAAGTGGCAGCTGTTGAGTCCTCCTGGTGCACAGCTATGTCGACGGTGGGGCCGTTGGCGTAGAGCTAAATCTACGTGACAGCCTAACCGTCGGCATAGCTATGCACAAGGAGGGCCTAGCAGCTGCAACGTGCCGACATATGATTGGCGCAGGTTTGACAGCGGTGCCATCGATGGCCTTCACGCGTGGAATTTTGCCGGCGGTGCATTTATGCCGACGGCTGTACGGACACCATCTGCTTAGCTATCTATGCCGACGGCTTTTCTTTGCCGACGACCGTCCTCCGATACGCCGATGTACGAGTTTTCGACGAGGCTATGCTGACGGTTTTTAGACTAGGTGGTCGGCATAGTAGGTATTCCGTTAGTGGTAGGTCAAAATCTTACAAAATCATCCAGGGCGAGCTCCACATGGAAGCCTTACATGAATTTTTCAGCGGTGAGTATCGAACGACAAAGGTCGGCAGCTACTGTAGGAGATACACGCCGGGGCTTGAGATAATCAGGCGGCACAAAGGACACTAGTCGGCAAGTGATGTCTACTACGCCACCTTCTCCGTGTAGATGTTGTTGGGCCTCCAAGTGCAGAGGTTTGTAGGACAGTAGCAAATTTCCCTCAAGTGGATGACCTAAGGTTTATTAATCCGTGGGAGGCGTAGGATGAAGATGGTCTCTCTCAAACAACCCTGGAACCAAATAACAAAGAGTCTCTTGTGTCCCCAACACACCCAATACAATGGTAAATTGTATAGGTGCACTAGTTCGGCGAAGAGATGGTGATACAAGTGCAATATGGATGGTAGATATAGGATTTTGTAATATGAAATTATAAAAACAGCAAGGTAGCAAGTGGTAAAAGTGAGCATAAACGGTATTGCAATGCTTCGAAACAAGGTCTAGGGTTCATACTTTCACTAGTGCAAGTTCTCTCAACAATAATAACATAACTGGATCATATAACTATCCCTCAACATGCAACAAAGAGTCACTCCAAAGTCACTAATAGCGGAGAACAAACGAAGAGATTATTGTAGGGTACGAAACCACCTCAAAGTTATCCTTTCTGATCGATCTATTCAAGAGTCCATAGTAAAATAACACGAAGCTATTCTTTCCATTCGATCTATCATAGAGTTCGTACTAGAATAACACCTTAAGACACAAATCAACCAAAATCCTAATGTCACCTAGATACTCCAATGTCACCTCAAGTATCTGTGGGTATTATTATACGATATGCATCACACAATCTCAGATTCATCTATTCAACCAACACAAAGAACTTCAAAGAGTGCCCCAAAGTTCACAAGGTCACTGAACCCGCAAGTTGATCACCAAAACATACATCAAGTAGATCACAAAATATCCCATTGTCACCACAGATAAGCACATGCAAGACATACATCAAGTGTTCTCAAATCCTTAAAGACTCAATCCGATAAGATAACTTCAAAGGGAAAACTCAATCCATTACAAGAGAGTAGAGGGGGAGAAACATCATAAGATCCAACTATAAGAGCAAAGCTCGCAATACATCAAGATCGTGCCAAATCAAGAACACGAGAGAGAGAGAGAGAGAGAGAGAGAGAGAGAGAGAGAGAGAGAGAGAGAGAGAGATCAAACACATAGCTACTGGTACATACCCTCAGCCCCGAGGGTGAATGCTACCTCTTGAGCACTGCATTGGATTTCCCCGAAGAGGAGTGGATGATGCAGCAAAGTAGCGTAAGTATTTCCCTCAGTTTTTGAGAACCAAGGTATCAATCCAGTAGGAGACCACGCACAAGTCCCTCGTACCTACACAGAACGATAGCTCCTCGCAACCAACGCGATTAGGGGTTGTCAATCCCTTCATGGTCACTTACGAGAGTGAGATCTGATAGAGATGATAAATAATATTTTTGGTATATAAATGCAAAGTGAAAAGTAAAGCAAGTAATAAAGTAATGGAGATTGATATGATGAGAATAGACCCGGGGGCCATAGGTTTTACTAGTGACTTCTCTCAAGAGCATAAATATTCTACGGTGGGTGAACAAATTATTGTTGAGCAATTGATAGAATTGAGCATAATTATGAGTATATCTAGGTATGATCATGTATATATGCATCACGTCCAAGACAAGTAGATCGAAACGATTCTGCATCTACTACTATTACTCCACTCATCGACCGCTATCCAGCATGCATCTAGAGTGTTAAGTTAAAAACAGAGTAACGCCTTAAGCAAGATGACATGATGTAGAGGGATAAATTCATGCAATATGATAAAAACCCCATCTTGTTATCCTCGATGGCAACAATACAATACGTGCCTTGCTGCCCCTTCTGTCACTGGGAAAGGACACCGCAAGATTGAACCCAAAGCTAAGCACTTCTCCCATTGCAAGAACTACCAATCTAGTTGGCCAAACCAAAAGGATAATTCGAAGAGACTTGCAAAGATAACTCAATCATACATAAAAGAATTTAGAGAAGATTCAAATATTGTTCATAGATAAGTTGGATCATAAACCAACAATTCATCGGTCTCAACAAACACACTGCAAAAAGAAGATTACATCGAATAGATCTCCACGAGAGAGGGGGAGATCATTGTATTGAGATCCAAAAAGAGAGAAGAAGCCATCTAGCTACTAGCTATGGACCCAAAGGTCTGAAGTAAACTACTCACACTTCATCGGAGGGGCTATGGTGTTGATGTAGAAGCCCTCCGTGGTGGATGCCCCCTCCGGCGGAGCTCCAGAACAGGCCCCAAGACGGAATCTCGTGGATACAGAAGGTTGTGGCGGTGGAATTAGGTTTTTGGCTCCTGTTCTGATTGTTTGGGGATACATAGGTATATATAGGAGGAAGGAGTACGTCGGTGGAGCAACATGGAGCCCACGAGGCAGGGGGGTGCGCCCTAGGGGGGGGGGGCACCCTCGTGACCGCCTCTTTTGTTCCTTGGAGCAGGGTCCAAGTCTCCTGGATCACGTTCGGTGAGAAAATCACGTTCCCGAAGGTTTCATTCCGTTTGGACTCCGTCTGATATTCTGTTTCTTCGAAACACTTAAATAGGCAAAAAACAGCAATTCTGGGCTGGGCCTACGGTTAATAGGTTAGTCCCAAAAATAATATAAAAGTGGAAAATAAAGCCCAATATAGTACAAAACAGTAGATAAAGTAGCATGGAGCAATCAAAAATTATAGATACGTTGGAGACGTGTCAGGCATCCCCAAGCTTAATTCCTGCTCGTCCTCGAGTAGGTAAATGATAAAAAGAGAATTTTTGATGCGGAGTGATACTTTGGCATAATTTCAATGTAAATCTTCTTCATTGTGATATGAATATTCAGACCCGAAAGATTCAAGACAAAAGTTCATATTGACATAAAAATAATAATACTTCAAGCATACTAATCAAAGCAATCATGTCTTATCAAAATAGCATGGCAAAAGAAAGTTCATCCCTACAAAATCATATAGTTAGGCTATGCTTCATTTTCGTCACACAAAGATGTTCCCAACTTCTATACCCCCGATGACAAGCCAACCAATTGTTTCATACTTAAATAATCTCAAACTTTTTCAACCTTCACGCAATACATGAGCGTGAGCCATGGATATAGCACTATGGGTGGAATAGAATATGATGATGGGGATTGTGTGGAGAAGATAAAAAGGGAGAAAGTCTCATATTGACGAGGATAATCAACGGGCTATGGAGATGCCCATCAATTGATGTCAACATGAGGAGTAGGGATTGCCATGCAACGGATGCACTAGAGCTATGAATGCTCAACAAAAGAAAACTAGTGGGTGTGCATCCAACTTGCTTGCTCATGAAGACCTAGGGCATTTGAGGAAGCCCATCGTAGGAATATACAAGCCAAGTTCTATAATAAAAAATTCCCACTAGTATAAAAGACAACTTATGAGACTCACTACATGAAGAACAAGGTGCTACTCTGAAGCACAATATATGAGACTCACTACATGAAGAACAAGGTGCTACTTTGAAGCACAAGTGTGGAAAAAGAGATAGTAGCATTGCCCTTTTTATTTTTTATATTTTTTGGGCCTTTCTTTTTTTTCTATTGGCCTTTCTCTATTTTTTTTGTTTTTTTTGTTTGGGCAATGCTGTAATAATGATGATCATCACACTTCTATTGATTACAACATAAGGATTACAACTCAAAACTTAGAACAAGATATGACTCTATATGAATGCCTCCGGCGGTGTACCAGGATGGTGCAATGAATCAAGAGTGACATGTATGAAAAATAATGCATGGTGGCTTTGCCACAAATACGATGTCAACTACATGATCATGCAATGGCAATATGACAAAAGTAATGTATGTCACGATGATGATGATGGAAGTTGCATGGAAATATATCTCGGAATGACTATGGAAATGCCATGATAGGTAGGTATGGTGGCTGTTTTGAGGAAGATATAAGGAGGTTTATGTATGATAGAGCGTATCGTATCACGGGGTTTGGATGCACCGGTGAAGTTTGCACCAACTCTCAAGGTGAGAAAGGGCAATGCACGGTACCGAAGAGGCTAGCAAAGGCGGAAAGGTGAGTGCATATAATGCATGGACTCAACATTAGTCAAAAGAACTCATATACTTATTGCAAAAATTTAGAAGTCATCAAAAATCAAGTACTACGCCCATGCTCCTAGGGGGATAGATTGGTAGGAAAAGACCATCGCTCATCCCCGACCGCCACTCATAAGGATGCACAAGCTAGGTACACTTCATGTTTCAAATTTGTTACACAACTTTAACCATACGTGCATGCTACGGGACTTGCAAACTTCAACACAAGCATTCTTTGAATTCATAATCACCCAACTAGCACAACTTTGATATTATCACCTCCATATCTCAAAACAATTATCAAGCATCAAACTTATCTTAGTATTCAACACACTCAAAAGAAAGTTTCACATATCTTGAATACCAAGTATATTAACATTAAGCAAATTACCATGCTATTAACGACTCTCAAAATAATCTAAGTGAAGCATGAGAGATCAATAGTTTCTTTAAAACAAATCCACCACCGTGCTCTAAAAGATCTAAGTGAAGTACTAGAGCAAAAATTATCAAGCTCAAAAGATATTAGTGAAGCACTATGAGCAAAACTATCAAGCTCAAAAGATATAAGTGAAACACATAGAGTATTCTAGCAAATTCCAATTCATGTATGGCTCTCTCAAAAGGTGTGTACAACAAGGATGATTGTGGTAGACTAACAAGCAAAGACGCAAATAATACAAGACGCTCCAAGCAAAACACATATCATGTGGTGAATAAAAATATAGCTCCAAGTAAATTACCGATGGAAGTAGACAAAAGAGGGGATGCCTTCCGAGGCATCCCCAAGCTTTGACTTTTTGGTGTCCTTGGATTATCTTGGGGGTGACATGGGCATCCCCAAGCTTAGGCTCTTGCCACTCCTTGTTCCATAATCCATCAAAAGAATTCACCCAAAACTTGAAAACTTCACAACACAAAGCTCAATAGAAATCTCGTGAGCTCCGTTAGAGAAAGAAAACAAAAGACTACTTCAAGGTACTGTAATGAACTCATTCTTTATTTATATTGGTGTTAAACCTACTGTATTCCAACTTCTCTATGGATTATAAACTATTTTATTAGCCATAGATTCATCAAAATAAGCAAACAACACACGCAAAACAGAATCTGTCAAAAACAGAACAGTCTGTAGTAATCTGTAACTAACGCAAACTTCTGGACCTCTAAAAATTCTACCAAAATAGGAAGTCCTGGAAAATTTGTTTATTGAACAGAATCAAAAAGAATCAACGCAAAAGAACGTTTCAGTGATTTAACAAAATTATATTCGTGCGTGCAAAGTTTCTGTTTTTCAGCAGAATCAAATCAACTATCATCGTAGGTTATCCTATAGGTTCTACTTGGCACAAACACTAATTAAAAGATAAAACCACATCCAAACAGAGGCTAGATGGATTATTTATTCCTAAACATAAGCAAAAACAAAAAAATAAAAAAAAACAAAAATAAAATTGGGTTGCCTCCCAACAAGCGCTATCGTTTAACGCCCCTAGCTAGGCATAAAGGCAAGGATAGATCTAGGTATTGCCATCTTTGGTAGGCAATCCATAAGTGGCTCTCATGATAGATTCATATGGTAATTTTATTTTATTTATAGGGAAGTGTTCCATGCCCTTATTTAAGGAAAATTGGAATCTAATATTCCCTTCCTTCATATCAATAATTGCACCAATCATTCTAAGGAAAGGTCTACCAAGAATAATAGGACATGAAGGATTGCAATCTATATCAAGAACGATAAAATCTACGGGAACATAATTCCTATTTGCAACAATAGGAACATCATTAATTCTTCCCATAGGCTTTTTAATAGTGGAATCCGCAAGATGCAAGTTTAGAGAGCAATCATCAAAGTCACGGAAATCTAGCAAATCACACAAATTTTGGGAATAGTAGAGACACTAGCACCCAAATCACACAAAGCATGAAACTCATAATATTTAATTTTAATTTTAATGGTAGGTTCCCACTCATCATAGAGTTTTCTAGGGATAGAAACTTTCAACTCAAGTTTTTCTTCATAAGATTGCATCAAAGCATCAACAATGTGTTCGGTAAAGGCCTTATTTTGACTATAAGCATGAGGAGAATCTAGCACGGATTGCAACAAGGAAATACAACCAATCAAAGAGCAATTTTCATAATTAAATTCCTTGAGATCCAAAATAGTGGGTTTAGCAACATCTATGTTTTTATTTCTTTCAATCCCACTTTCATCAATTTCATCATCAAGATCTAGAAACTCAGAATTCTTAGAACGCCTTCTAGGTAAAGGAAGATCATATTCAGTTTCATCAAGATTCGTATTGCAAAACAAAGATTTAATGGGGGACACATCAATAACTTTTAGATCTTCATCTTGATTTTCATAGGAATTGGAAGAACACGCTTTAATAAAGGCATCTTTGGAAGCACGCATCCTAGCGGTTCTTTCTTTGCACTCATCAATGGAAATTCTCATGGCTTTGAGACACTCATTGATACCATGCTTAGGAGGAATAGATCTAAGCTTTAAAGAATCAATTTCAAGAGAAATTCTATCAACGTTCCTAGACAAATCATCAACTTTAAGCAATTTCTCTTCAAGCAAAGCATTAAAATTCTTTTGTGAATTCATGAACTCTTTAACACTACTCTCAAATTCAGAGGGCATCTTATTAAAATTTCCATAAGAGTTGTTGTAGGAATTTCCATAATTATTAGAAGGATTACTAGGATAAGGCCTAGGATTGAAATTCCCTCTATACGCGTTGTTTCCAAAATTATTCCTACCAACAAAATTCACATCCATATATTCATTATTATTCTCAATCAAAGTAGACAAAGGCATATCATTGGGATCAAGAGAAGTATTTTTAGTAGCAAACATATTCATAAGTTCATCCATCTTTTCACTCAAAACATTGATTTCTTCTATAGCATGCACTTTTTTAGTAGAAGATCTTTCGGTGTGCCATTGAGAACAATTAGCCATAATATTGTCAAGCAATTTTGTAGCATCTCCTAACGTAATTTCCATAAACGTGCCTCCCGCGGCCGAATCTAGAAGATTTCTAGAAGCAAAATTCAATCCGGCATAAAATTTTTGTATTATCATCCATAAATTCAAACCATGAATAGGGCAATTGCGAAGCATCAATTTCATTCTTTCCCAAGATTGGGCAACATGATCATGATCAAGTTGTTTAAAATTCATAATATCGTTCCTAAGAGTGATGATCTTAGCGGGAGGAAAATACTTAGAGATAAAAGCACCTTTGCACTTGTTCCAAGAATCAATTAGTATTTTAGGCAAAGACGAAAACCAAACTTTAGCACGATCTCTAAGTGAAAACGGAAATAACTTCAACTTGACAATATTGTTATCCGTATCTTTCTTCTTTTGCATATCACACAAATCAACAAAATTGTTTAGATGAGTAGCAGCATCTTCACTAGGAAGGCCGGCGAATTGATCTTTCATAACAAGATTCAACAAAGCGGTGTTGATTTCACAAGACTCATCATTATTAAGAGGAGCAATCGGAGTACTAAGGAAATCATCATTATTAGTATTCGAGAAGTCACACAATTTGGTATTATCTTGTGCCATGGCAACAAGTAATCCAACACACAAGCAAACAGAAAGGCAACGGAAAAAAGGCAAACGGGAAAGAGAGGAGGAGATTGGGAAAGAGAGGGAGAATAAAACGGCAAGGGTGAAGTGGGGGAGAGGAAAACGAGAGGCAAATGGCAAATAATGTAATACGAGAGATAGGGATTGTGATGGGTACTTGGTATAGTTGACTTGCTTGCGTGAGCCTCCCCGGCAACGACGCCAGAAATTCTTCTTGCTACCTCTTGAGCACTGTGTTGGATTTCCCCGAAGAGGAGAGGATGATGCAGCAAAGTAGCGTAAGTATTTCCCTCAGTTTTTGAGAACCAAGGTATCAATCCAGTAGGAGACCACACACAAGTCCCGCGTACCTACACAAAATGATAGCTCCACGCAACCAACGCGATTAGGGGTTGTCAATCCCTTCACGGTCACTTACGAGAGTGAGATCTGATAGAGATGATAAATAATGTTTTTGTTTTTTTGGTATATAAATGCAAAGTGAAAAGTAAAGCAAGTAATAAAGTAATGGAGATTGATATGATGAGAATAGACCCGGGGGCCATAGGTTTCACTAGTGGCTTCTCTCAAGAGCATAGATATTCTACGGTGGGTGAACAAATTACTGTTGAGCAATTGATAGAATTGAGCATAATTATGAGTATATCTAGGTATGATCATGTATATAGGCATCACGTCCAAGACAAGTAGATCGAAACGATTCTGCATCTACTACTATTACTCCACTCATCGACTGCTATCCAGCATGCATCTAGAGTATTAAGTTAAAAACAGAGTAATGCCTTAAGCAAGATGACATGATGTAGAGGGATAAATTCATGCAATATGATAAAAACTCCATCTTTTTATCCTCGATGGCAACAATACAATACGTGCCTTGCTGCCCCTTCTGTCACTGGGAAAGGACACCGCAAGGTTGAACCCAAAGCTAAGCACTTCTCCCGTTGCAAGAACTACCAATCTAGTTGGCCAAACCAAAAGGATAATTCGAAGAGACTTGCAAAGATAACTCAATCATACATAAAAGAATTCAGAGAAGATTCAAATATTGTTCATAGATAAGTTGGATCATAAACCCACAATTCATCGGTGTCAACAAACACATCGCAAAAAGAAGATTACATCGAATAGATCTCCACGAGAGAGGGGGAGATCATTGTATTGAGATCTAAAAAGAGAGAAGAAGCCATCTAGCTACTAGCTATGGACCCGAAGGTCTGAAGTAAACTACTCACACTTCATCGGAGGGGCTATGGTGTTGATGTAGAAGCCCTCCATGGTGGATTCCCCCTCCGGCGGAGCTCCGGAACAGGCCCCAAGATGGGATCTCATGGATACAGAAGGTTGCGGCGGTGGAATTAGGTTTTTGGCTCCTGTTCTGATCGTTTGGGGATACGTAGGTATATATAGGAGGAAGGAGTACGTCCGTGGAGCAACAGGGGGCCCATGAGGCAGGGGGCGCCCCCCACCCTCGTGACCGCCTCTTTTGTTCCTTGGAGCAGGGTCCAAGTCTCCTAGATCACGTTCGGTGAGAAAATCATGTTCCCGAAGGTTTCGTTCCGTTTGGACTCCTTCTGATATTCCGTTTCTTCGGAACACTGAAATAGGCAAAAAACAGCAATTCTGGGCCGGGCCTCCGGTTAATAGGTTAGTCCCAAAAATAATATAGAAGTGGAAAATAAAGCCCAATATAGTCCAAAACAGTAGATAAAGTAGCATGGAGCAATCAAAAATTATAGATACATTGGAGACGTATCAGTGAACTACTCCCTCCTCGTCATGGAGAGAGCCGGGATGATGAAGATGGAAACCGGTGAGGGATCCCCCCTCCGACAGGGTGCCGGAACAGGGCCCCATTTGGTTTTTGGTGGCTACAGAGGCTTGCGACGGCGGGACTCCCGATCTATGGTGTTCCTCGATGTTTTTAGGGTATATGGATATATATAGGCGAAAGAAGTCGGTCAGGGGATCCACGAGGGGCCCACGAGGGTGGGGGGCGCGCCCAGGGGGGTAGGGCGGCCTCCCTGCCTTGTGGCTTCCTCGTTGCTTCCCTGACGTATACTCCAAGTCTCCTGGATTGCTTCCGTTCCAAAAATAACTCTCCCGAAGGTTTCATTCCGTTTGGACTCCGTTTGATATTCCTTTTCTGCGAAACACTGAAATAGGCAAAAAAACAAGAATTTGGGCTGGGCCTCCGGTTAGTAGGTTAGTCCCAAAAATGATATAAAAGTGTTTAGTAAAGCCCGTAAACATCCAAAACAGGTGATATAATAGCATGGAACAATAAAAAATTATAGATATGTTGGAGACGTATCAGCAAGGCTTTTCGCCATAGATTAACTATTCCTTTTGGAAAAGAAGGATTACCCCTCGCCTCTGCAACCAAACGATGCATGCGGCTATATTATTAAAGAGTGCCAAAAAAGACAAAGTTTGAGATCTAGTACAACTCGCAATCAGAGCAAAAATAAATAAAAATGCAAACGGATAAAGCCACAGACGGCATGTAAACATGAGAAGATGACTAAACACCTATCATTTTGTTGGATCGCCATCCAAACCGGTTGAAGATATCTGTGCTACCATTTCCCATTGGTTGAACCCAGTAGCCAAATGCTCCCTGGAGTCTGTAGGAGTGAGTAACAACCACATACGGATCCATGCAGTAGCTCTGAAGATAATCTGCAAGAAATTTAAAATATGTTGTCGGTTAAAGATCATATCATTCTTGCAGTTCCATATAGACCAAAGTAATGCGCATATTCCTATCCGAATATGTGCCGCAGTGACTGGTTCCACTCCAGTTAGCCACGTCCCAAATAACATGTGAATGCTAGCTGGAGGGTTAATATTGAGGGCTATATGAATGGTACGCGAAAGGATCGAGATGAGCGAGATGACAATCAATAAAAAGGTGTTGTATTGCTTCATCTTGGTCAAAAGCAACATCTTGCACTAGCAACACATCTTCGCTTTAGCAGATTATCCTTCGTAAGGATCACTTGCTCGTGGGAAAACCACATGAACATTTTAATTCACAAGGTAACCTTATTTTTTAAGATGTGAACCGATCTCGGAATTAAGCCTGAATTAATTAGATCCAAGTACATGATTTGAACATAAAAACCCACTTACAGTGGAAGGAGTCAAGCTGGTCAGAGTGTTGAACATCAATCAACCTCCTCACAAGATGCAACCATGAGCTCCAATGCTTCCCTATTAAGGACCTCCTAAACTCGACGTTAAGAGGAGCTGATTGTAATACTGTAGCCAAATAATCCTCCTTATTTTGTACAATATTATACAAGGTGGGATACTGTAAGGCTAGAGGCGTCTCCCCTAGCCACACGTCTTCCCAAAATCTCGTTGTCGTACCATTACCAACAATGAATTTCACTCTACGGAAGAAAGTATCTTTCGTTATGATTAGCCCCTTCCAGAAAGGCGAATCATTAGGTCTTACAGTAACCTGAGCTAGAGATTTAGAATGTAGATATTTGTTACACAAAATCTATGCCCACATACTATCAGTCTCCACTGATAACCTATAAAGCCATTTACTCATTTGGCATTTGTTTTTAATCTCCAGATTCTCAATCCCAAGACCCCCCTGGTCTTTGGTCTCCAAATAATATCCCATCTTGCGAAGCGGTATTTTGCCTTAACTTCATATGACTGCCAGAAAAAAGGGGATCGATGGAAATCTAATATTTTTCCGAACCCCTTTAGGCACTTCAAAGAAAGATAACAGGAACATCGGCATACTACTCAGTAGTGAATTGATCAGCACAAGCCGACCTCTGTATGACAAAAGCTTACCCTTCCAGCAGCTTAGTATTTTTCCAAATTAATATTTGATGCATTTCCATTATTTATTGGGAGTTTTACATCTGTGCCCCTGGTTCCTTAGCCGTACTCATTCATCTCCACGCTCTTAACTTTTGCTCACTTTTCCCCACTCTCTTGTCTGAAACCCTCAGAAATGGTCACAAATGGTGGACGCCGTCGGGTCAATGCTTTGACCGTTAACTCTGACGAGTGGGGCCGCGCTGGACTGTGTCGCCCGTTGGACCTGACAATTGGGGCCACGTCGGACGGTGGCGCTATTCGACCGTTGGGCCATGGTTTGTTTAGACTATTGGGACGTTGCATGAAAGGCCTGCTATGCATGCACGATGTGCTGACCGAGCCTCTTTCCTACATGCGAGCCACCACATACGCAGCGGCAGTCGTTGCCGCTGGTCCCTCTCTTTTCACATGTGTGTCTCCTCGATTTAGAGCATGGTTTCAGCCTTTTCGATCCACCCGCATCGATTCAGCGTGGCAATTAATACCAATTGGCAATTAAAGTGGCATATTGATCGACGCGACTCGTTTGAACATAGCAAATCCAGAGCGCGGCCGGTGCCACTCCCCTTATTTGAACCACCCACCCCTCCACCTATTCTCCACACATCCATTTGTGCCGCCCCCTTCTCTTCTTCACCGTAATCTAGAGCACTCTCGAAGCAAGGCGAAGATGTAGTACAACGGCCCCACCCTCCATCTACCATCAACCATGCCGGAGAGGTGGTACCCTGCCCGCGTCATCATGGAGATGACGCTCCGCGTGTGGGCGTTCTCACACTGGAGGGGTGCAAAGGAGTTTGCCCAGTGGTTCCTCGGTGCGGGCTTCTCCCACCTCTCACGGGCTCGCCGATGATGTTCCGGTTGGAGGAAGTGCGTCCAAACTCTAGCACTCCGCTGATAGGGCTCTTCGCCAACTTCACCAACAAATTTGATGCGTACTACCTCCTTGGCAAGGTGTTTTGGTGTGGGCGCTAGTTCATCGCATTCACCACCTACAACATCTTCACGAACTTCAATAGCATCTTCCTCACCCGCAACGGTATGCACAACCTCCCCTACTACCTCGGCGAGGATGACATGGCTGAGGAGAAGTGAAGAGGAGTAGTGAAGAGGAGGCGCACTGAAGATGGTGGTGAAGGCCCGGTCTCGTGAAGCTTGTCTTACCCTAGGGTGTTAGGATTTTTAAACATTTCTATCTTAATTATGTCATTGGTTGTACCATGAACTTAATTATAGCCCATTTTCTCGGCAAAATGCAACCCTAAACCCTAAACCGCACAACCGAGTTGATACCCTTCTCCGTCCCGAAAAAACAAAATTACTGCGCGCGCTGCTAGGTCCCTACTGTCATCCTCACCATGTACAGTCATCTCCTTATTCCTCTCGGTTGTTGACCATGTTGACAACACCGGAGGGCGGCGCCGCGGCGAGCGCGGAGGACTATGGTGAGGCCTCGGACAGGAACAAACAGGAGCTGGGGAAGATCACAGCCAGCCGTGGGAGGCGGGAGCAGGCGGTCCCGCCGGCGCTGGTTTGGCTTTGGCAGCTCGAGGAAGAAGAGACTGAAGAAACGCGACAGACGTTGAATGTCAATCAAACGGTCAAGGTTGGCACAATCATTTTTTGACTAAGCGGACACCAAGTAGCATACTTTTTTATATATAGGAAGAAAACTGCGAGGAAAATGCGTTCGTCTGCCGTCCACCTCATAGGGAACGTTCGCCACATAAGTGACTAGCACCCTTGGTTTCCAACCGAGAGGTCTTGGGTTCGAGTCCGAGGAATTCTCAATTTTGTCCTCCTTCCTTCCTCGCAAAAAAGGGAAAGAAAATCATAGACTTGGGAAGGCGTACAGAACAAGCTAGTGTACCAGTAAAGAGACCTTGCCGAGTTTTAGAAAAAAGAAAGATGTGCTCCTATAGCTGGTTCGAATCCAAACCTAGACTATGACTATATATGGTGCTATGCTACTCTGCAAGTAATGAAACTGACATATCCAACATTCGCTTCTCCTCTTCTCTACTTACTCTGCCTAGCATCAGAAGCTCTGGCCGCATCAACCATGTCCGCTGGCTGCTCATCCACCTGCTCTTCAGCAGGCAACAACCAGATATGCACCAAGTCGCCACCCGTACCATCGCCTGTGGGTCTCATCACACCCCCGCCGGCACGCGCAACGCAGCCGATTGCTCATCGCAACCCGCTGCCGTTGGTGTGGTGCCACTACTGCAAATCACGCAGAGTCATCCGTCGCGTCTCAACCACAATCCGCAACCCTGGCCGAGTCTTCTACAAATGCCCGAATCATGGGGTAATAATATGTTTAAGTGTTGTTCTGCTGCTTTCAGTTGCTGATTTTTTTAATAGTTTGGTTGATATCTTCCAATTTGATTCGTGCATAAAAGGGAAGATTCCTATGGTTTGTATTTTTGGGAAGTTGCTGATGTGGGGGAATGCAACTACGCTGATTATTGGAATCCCAATACCAGCAGGTTGGGGTGTTGGACAAGTAACTGAAGGAACGACAGAAGAGGAAGATGCAGAGCAGAAGGTTAAAGACGCAGTTCCTCTGATCATGGCCAAGCAACAGCTGCTGAACGACCTTGACAACAATGAGGAGATGAAAGAGCTTGTGAATATAATGGGAAAAATCGATGTGCTCTGTAGGATGATTGTCTCTTTATTTGCAGTGTATGTAGCACTCGTGATGTATTCAGTGGCTACGACATGAGCACTTTGCTGAAACTACTAACGAATGAAACCTGTGTAGCAGGCTGGGCATAGTGTTGTGAACCTCTAATGATTTCTATTAACGGAAATCAGGGGGTTTTCCCTTTTGCTCATATAAATAAATAGATAGCAGAGGCCCTGTCGGGTCAGCTTTGTTCTCATTCGAAGACGTCGAGCAAATTGCAGTCCAACAACAAACTATGTCATCAAATTCAAGTTTCACAGCCAAATATGAGTACTGTCATCATGTTTTAGTTGTCATACAATCACCAAACACAAATCAGCATACATAACAAGTGATGTTCTCACAGCAAAATACTAAACAACATGTTCATCAGGTTTCAGTTGTCATAGCAAACACAATTTCACATAGTAGATAAAAAAACATCTTCTGACAGGCAAATACGTCAAAAGCAATGTAATCATCATCCGCAGCAACAGTTTCAACATCTTCGCCATGTGTATCAGTCTGAATCGTAATTCCCCATGGTGTCATCTTCTTCTTCGTCCTCAACGTCCTCGAACGTTGGCTTCTTCTTGATCAACTCTTGTATGTCCACAGCACGACAGGCAATCTTTTTGCCGGCGTCATTGACGTGATGGTTCTCAAAGATATTAGGAACATCTGTGTTATCTTGTACATCAGGAGCAGTGTAAGCATTGTCTTGTTGTGCAACTTCATTAAACGAATTCCTCTGCTCAAACCTTTGCAATACTCTACAGTCATCGTTATGTGCAAATGTGTCTTTCAAGAAAAATATTTGTGTTGCTTGATTTGCCAAAATAAAAGGCTCGTTGGTCTGGTACGCCGCCTTGACATTGATGGATTTGAAATAATCATCAGCTCTAGGTTTTGCGATCCTGGAAAACAGGTTATACCAACGACAGCACAACAGAACCACACACCAATGATCCTCAAAACTGGAGATATACTGCAACTGAACAATGTCTGTTACGTTAGCATACATTTCAGTTGTCTCTTTGTCATACGTATCCATGCTCATGATGGCACTGTTTTGTGTCTTCCTGCCTTAGTCTCGTGCAAGGGTGTTGTAGCGCACATCTTAAACAACGCAAGATTCATAATGTCTTACCCGAGTATCATGACCCATTGCTAGTGAGTAAAGGGCATCATCAACTGCCTGCCCATCCTCCCGCATCTTCTAAACCTATGGTTAGAAAATAGACAAGCTGATCATCTTATGTACTTAATATATTAAATAAACTAACAGTGCACTTCAAAAGCTTACATGGTTCTTGAACCATTTCGCAAATCCTGCCATAACCAGTTTGTCAATGTTTCTTGGATTTTGCAGCAGTAACTCCTCTTTGTACATGCTGCACAACATAGTGATCGCGTCAAACATCTAAATATATAAGAATGTGCTGCAAGTTAGTAGATTATGATGTATAAGCTGCAGTACTGCACTCACTTGATATAAGGTAGTATCTCAGGACAATTATTCAACACATACCAAACCATTTTGTCCAAATCTTTAGGTTTGTCCTCTTGTTGACTCTTCCCTGTAACTCGAACAGAATAATCGAAAACATTGAGCCCGGGATTGTCTTCACCCACCTCTTTGCTATGCTGATCAGCCGTTTCAATGTATTTTGAGCAGAATGTCAACGCTTCTGTAGCAATGTAGGCCTCTGCAATGGAACCCTCGGCTCTAGCTCTATTCCTAACATAGCCCTTGAAAGTGCCTAGCCGCCTTTCAGTAGGGTACATCCAGCCATACTGTAATGAACCTCTAAGTAGTGCCTCATCAGGTAGATGAATAGCCCAATGCACCATCACATCAAAGAAGGATGGAGGATATATCTTCTCAAGGTCGCATAGGATAGTTGGTATCTTGTCTCTAAGACGCTCCAAAGCATCTATCCTGATATTTCTACTGCAGAGTTCCCTGAAGAATTGTCCCAACTCTACAACTGCTCTGTATAAGTCAGGGCGGCCCAATCCTCTAAGGATAACAGGTAAAACCCTTTGAAGTAGGACGTGGCAGTCATGAGTTTTCAACCCTTGTACCTTGTTTCCATCTGCACTGACTCTCCTTTCAGGGTTGGAAGCAAATCCATGTGGGAATATCACACGTGACAGGACCTCGCAGAATTCTTTTCTTTTTACCTTGTCCAAGACGTACACAACTGGTGCCATATCCTGTGGTTTACCTTCATCTTGCACCTGCAAATCCTTTCTGATACCCAGGTGTGTCAAATCAATCCTAGATTTTAAGGTATCTTTTGTCTTGCCTTCAATGTTAAGAAGTGTGCCGATAATGCTGTCACATATATTTTTCTCAATGTGCATCACATCAAGATTATGCCGCAGATCCAAATCTTTCCAATACTCCAAGTCCCACAAAGTGGACCCGCGGGTAAACAATAATCTCTCTTCTACCGTGCCATGCTTCCTTTTCCCGCTACCATTGCCAGGATGGTTTCCTGGTGTAATATGCCTGACCTTCTCTAATTCCACTTGCAACTCATCAACGGTGAGCCTCTTTGGCGCATCACGGTTTTCATGCTTTGCATTGAACACATGTCTTGCAAACGAACCTTCTCACTTCCGCATGCATGCAGGGGATATTAATGTGCTTGGTTGCTAACCCCATCAATTTTGCCTCGATTAGTGTTAGTGGCCCTTTGCAAATTGTAATTTTTATATACTGGCCTTGTGTACAAAAAATGGAGGTAGTAACTATATTTGAATTCCTTGCCCATTGCGGTGACGTCGACGATTTTTTTTATGGTTTGGCGAAGTGCGTTCGACGGAGAACACCATTGAGGGAGACCACAGTAAGTCATTCGCAAGTGCCGCCTGCAAGCCGAGACAACCGCCTTATTTGCATCCAGGAAGTCCTTTACTAGTACTACTACTACTAGGAGTACTAGTGCGGTGAGATGGTTTGTCGAAGAAGACGATGGAGAAGCGGAGTCAGCGAAGAGTGAAATGATAGTTGCTTCGTCCGTGCTTTGTGATTTGACGCCTCACTGCTTTGTGATTTGTGATTGAAGGGACAGGGGAGTAGACTCTGTGCTCTATACTGTACTACTCCTACATGCGTCCAAGCATGGGATAAATAGGAGAGACGTTGCATTTTTCTATTCCTTCAATCAATCAACCAGGGAGCTTCGGTTCCATCTTTTTGGCTTTGGCAACACCGTACACAATGGTTCCCACGATGCCAAAAGCTATTTTCACATTTGGCTACACATTGTGGATGCCCTTAACCGTACCACTTGGTTTTGCTCCTGTGTGCTATCTATACAAATCTCAATTATATTGATCTAAAAAATTATAGAATCAAACATTAGTAAAAAGGAGGTGATTTTGCCGCGCGGATGGCGGGGAGGTTTCTTATTTTCGGAGGACGCTGTCCTGGCGGTTTGCTAACATGCGGTCCCACGTGTCAGTGCTTTACCAAGCTGATCCGCGTACCACATGAGGCAGAACAACGGCAGAAGCAACACGTGGTTAAGTTGAAGAAGATGAGGCAGAAGCGACCAAGCTGATCCGCGTCCCACATGAGGCAGAACAACGGCAGAAGCAACACGTGGTTAAGTTGAAGAAGATGAGGGAGAAGCGGATTCAGCAACGAGTGAAATGATGGTTGCTTCGTCCCTCCAACTTCTTTTTTTAGCATTATTACTTCGTCCCTCCAACTTAACTGCGGGAAAGGTGCAACTTTGTGATTTGACGCCTCATTGCTCATTACTACACCGGCGCCATGACTGGGGTGCTTCACCCCGGCTGCTCTGCACTGTATTCCGGTATGGCACGTGGACCCGATAGCTTGATGTCCCACATGTCGGCGAAAGGGACTAGAAGATTTATGAAAGCGAGCGATCCACTCTTACGACGGAGGAGTAGATGACACAACGACCCAGTGAACTGTCACTTGTACTGTATAGTACTATAGTTTTGCTGTTTCGCACGATCCATCGATACAAACCCGATTAAACAGGAATGGGCAGGATTTTTCCCGCGCGGTAGATGATACTGGCCATACATTTCAAAGGCAATTTTAATGTATGCAAACTGAATAATTATAAGTAACAATATGATATCTAGTAAAACTAAAAACACATATGATTTATTGTATTAGAGCATAGTAGTAGTGCTGTATTGCATAGTTGTTAGATGTAACATGCGAGAACGTGTAGAGATGTAGTTTTGGAGGGCCTACAGAGAGAAAAGCGTAGTATGGTCACCGAACTTCAGAATAAGCTGATTACGGTCACTATATACGTTTTGCGGTGATTATCCGGTCACTTGCTTACAGTTCAGCATCGGATTGCACTCTGTTGACCGGCCAAATAGTCTGCGTTGCGCCATGTTGACTAGTGAAATTGACCATGTTCCTTGTGGGTCCCACCTATCAGTTCGCATAGGGAAAAGGTCAGATAAACACAAATTTACGCAGGCGCGACAAGGCTCCAACCCGTGCGCAGGAATCACCTGGTTGTGTATGTGTCTGTCAGGGCCTGATGTGTGCGCATGCACGTGTAGGTTGAGCACTTGAGCGTGAGAGTGTGTGTTGGTCGTGTGGTGTACTAGTGTGTGCATGCATGCGTGCGTGTGTGCGTGGCTGCGTGTGTACATGTGAGTGTTGCGTGCGTGCGTGGGTGCATGTGTTTGTGTGAGTGTTGCGTGGATGGAGTTCGTGTGCATGCGTGCGTGTGTGTATAATCACCACACCAGCTCCTGTGTGTTAAAACAGATGGCTCAGCATACCAATACAAGGCCACCTTGTCCACTGTGCCCGCGGTCATGACTTCGCACCACCGTCAAAATATTTTTTTGTCATTTGTTTTCATTCTTACTAGCAAGATGCCCGTGCGTTGCATGTAACATCAAGATGCATTTGTATGACTTGTTTATCTTGTGAGAGAAAATGATGAACGAGGGAAGACCTTATTTGCAAATGTGGAGAGGTGTGTGGGTACCTTTTTGCAAAACTGCCATAGTTTCTTTCCTATTCGTCAGATATAAATCGGACGGCCTATATTGCAGGATGGCAGGCACACCATCATCACCAACTCTGTTTTTTATAAGAGTGTATTTTATGTATTTTATAATAGTGTAGATGTAGAGTAGATACAAGTCGACAGGTGGGCACGATGTTAGTGAGATAATGTGATGCAACACTAGATCAGGTGCCACGTGGAGCATTCAACTCGTCAACTAGTCATGTCATGAGCAAATACAAAGTTGTACGGTGAGCCCGTGACTGTATAATAACCACAAAACGTAAACGGTGACCGTAATGAGTGGATTATGAAGTCCAATGTATGTATCGTGCTTTCACTTTAAATACAATAATCGTCATTGCATATATCGCGAGAGAAAGGTGAAACACGCGTGAATTTTCTGGGGGCTTACTTTTAGAGGACATGGAGATAGTTTTGTGTGCATACGTGAAAGGGGCGTACGGGGGGGTATGTGATGGAGAGAGAGATGCTCTTCGTTTCTCTTTATTATGACTAACTTTGTATATTGTATAAAAATGTACAAATTCACAGTGCGGAATAAATATCATTGTGGGCACAATGCAATGCAAATTAGCGTTCGTACTCCTCCATATAACTTTGTAATGTTGTATATATGTAGAAACTGTAAAATATTTTTTTGGCCACACTTTATTCAAAAGGAATGTTGTATGCGAATAAACGTGAAGAGAGGGTGTCAGTGTCAAAACCGGCAGATCTCGGGTAGGGGGTCCCGAACTGTGCGTCTAGGCGGATGGTAACAGGAGACAAGGGACACGATGTTTTTACCCAGGTTCGGGCCCTCTCGATGGAGGTAAAACCCTACTCCTGCTTGATTAATATTGATGATATGGGTAGTACAAGAGTAGATCTACCATGAGATCAGAGAGGCTAAACCCTAGAAGCTAGCCTATGGTATGATTGTTGTTCGTCCTACGGACTAAAACCCTCCGGTTTATATAGGCACGGAAGAGGGTTAGGGTTACACAGAGTCGGTTACAATGGTAGGAGATCTACATATCCGTATCGCCAAGCTTGCCTTCCACGCCAAGGAAAGTCCCATCCGGACACGGGACGAAGTCTTCAATCTTGTATCTTCATAGTCCAGGAGTCTGGCCAAAGGTGATAGTTCGGCTATCCGGACACCCCCTAATCCAGGACTCCCTCAGTAGCCCCTGAACCAGGCTTCAATGACGACGAGTCCGACACGCATATTGTCTTCGGCATTGCAAGGCGGGTTCCTCCTCCGAATACTTCATAGAAGATTTTGAACACAAGGATAGTGTCTGGCTCTGCAAAATAAGTTCCACATACCACCGTAGAGAGAATAATATTTACACAAATTCAATCTGCTGACGTATTTCGTGGCGTGACATCACACCACGGCCAAGCCTTTATTCGAATCGTTTTACTATCCCACCTCAGTGCGTTTAGCGAGGCGGTTTCCTTGGCACGTCTTGCCAAAACAGAGATCGTGTCCCCTTATTCCGGGATTCTCATTAATACGGGCGCGGGTAACCCAGTCATGCCCGTTGGCACGTCTCCTCTATCGAAGGCGAGTCCCGAACGGTCACGGGGAAGGCTCTTGGTATTCAACCTCTTTACAACGATACCAAGGCTGCACTCCTTTCTTTCAATCTCAATCGAATCCGCCCCTCGCCTCGAGTTCCAACACCCAAAGCTCCAGATTCAGGCACTTCAGACCTTCGATGATGTCCGTCTCCGACCTGCAAGGCCGGTGGATGCCTTCCTCCGTTACGGAAGAAGACGTGCTAAAGCTAAGAGATACCAGGTATCTAACCGGCAAAATTTCGCATAGGCTACCTGCCCAAGGGCAGGTTATTCCCACTCCCAAGCCTGGTGAAAGGGTGGTATTCGCGTCTCACTTTCTTCGAGGGCTAGGCTTCCCGACGGACCCCTTCGTGAGGGTGCTCATGTTTTACTATGGGTTGGAATTTCATGACTTGGATCTGGAGTCCATCCTCCACATCTCATCGTTCATTGTCATATGCGAAGCCTTCCTCCGCATTACCCCTCACTTCGGATTGTGGCTCAAGACCTTCAAAGTGGAGCCGAAGATGATCAAGGGGCAGCAGGCAGAGTGCAGAGGGGCTGTTATAAGCAAGAATGCTGATGCTCCATGGCCCGAGGGCTCTTTTCAAGAGGAGCTCAGCCTATGGCAACAAGAGTGGTTTTATATCACAGCTCCCAGGGGCACCAAATGGGTGGCGCCACCTTCCTTTCGCTCGGGTCCTCCACCGCGGCTGGCGTCATGGGTCAATAAAGGACTTGACTCGGGGCCATCCAAGGACGTGCCCTTGTGGCAGGACCGCATTCAAGACCTCCTAGAGAGAGAGAGAGATCACTCTGGTCGTAGTAGGGCAAGTCATGCTGATTCGTCGCACCCTGTCGTGCAAACGTCGCCCCCTCCGCTTGTGGGAATTTAACCCGGAGGGACCACGAGCTCTCCAACATTTTATGGGCGCGACGCCCGTGGAGATGTACAAGCTTTTCTTCGGGTCACAAGCGATGTGTCCGGACTTGACCGAGGACGCAGGTCTGAGCTGCAATCGCCCGGATACTCAAGTAAGTAACCCTGTACCCGGACACGCTATCCCCTATTTATCACGAACTTTCCCTTTAAAAGAGCTGTTCCTTGAACTGAAGTGGATAGCGAAAGCAAAGTTAATCAGGTGTCCGGCCCCCCTCCCTGAGACCACGCCGGATCCCGTGTTAACCAGGATGCTGGAGGTTGCGCCTTCGGAAGAAGGTGAAGGGGGGAACAAGGAAGCTACCGCCTCCGTGAAGGAGGCTGTCAGGAAAGGAGGGATCGAGAATCCCTCCATCCAAGGGAAGAAGAGGACCGCCTCTGAAGACCCGGAAACCATGATCTCAAAGCGGGGGAAGAAATCTTCGTCAGAGGGTCCTGCATCGAGAGATGCCTCGGCCGCATTGTGCCCCCAAGGGGATCAGCCCTCCACCGAGCCGTAAGTAAAAAGGGGTGTTTTTTAAAAAATAAAGGATATCCCTACCCTATTTCTGATGAAGATAACCGAAATTTTACCTTGTAGTTCGGATCTCAGCCCTTCTCATCAGAGCTCATCTTTGGGGGATCTTCATCCGGAGATGATGGAGAGCGAAACGCCTCCCCCTGCCGTACCGTCTTGTGAGGCGGGCGAACCTGAGGTGTCGTCGCGGAGGGTTTCTTCGAGTCCGGCGGGGCCGGAAGGCAGTCGTATATCCCCTCAAAGCCCTCCGCGTCCGGCCTTCGAAAAAGGCCATCGAACGAGTCCGGCACCACCTGGTGTACGATCGGAGGAGCTGAAGGATCTGCTCGGGCGAGTCTCTATCTCAGAAGATCACCGTGCGTTAATGGGTACGGTGATTGAAAGGATTTCATCCGCTAAGAGCGGATTGCACGAAGCCGTCAGAAGTTTACTGACAGGTTTTGAGGTACGCAAAATGATGTACCTTCTGACAGTTCCGCATGTAAAATGCGCCCTGTGTAGATAGTAGCCCCTGAGGCTCGGTGTGTTGCCAAAAAATACAGCGCACCGAGGATCATAATCCCAGGTATAATGTGTCGCCCTTCCTATGTAGGTGGCGAAGGGTCCGGTGGCTAGCCGGACTGATGAATTTGCCGAACTAAAGCGACAACTTGACGTGGCGGATGTCGACATCACGCTTGTCAATAAGTGACTTGATGAGTCACAAGGTATGCAATTTCTCCGCGGACACCTGGTAAGGGAGCTTGATGCCCGTGCCTTACAACATGTATGCTTGATGCAGATGGTGCCGCTACCATGGAGAACCTTCAGGCGGAGCTCGCCTGAGCCAAGGAGCAGGCCAGAAAGAGTGATGCGGCTGCCTTAAAGGCAGCCGAAGAGCTAAAAGCCGAACAGGCTGCTCACTGCCGAAGCAAGAAGGAAATGGCCGAGATGGCCGTGAAGTTGAAGAATGCTGCCAACCACTGCAAGCTTCTTGAAAAAGAAGATCGAGCAGTGCAAGAGGACCTGTAGAAGGTCACTACCGAGGCCAAGGATGCTCGCTCTGTGATGAGAGCTATGAAGGAGGAGCTGCGTCAGGCCGGAGATATCGCGGCTGGAAAGCCCTTTCTGCTGCAGAGGAAATTCATGGATCCTAAATATGCTCAGTTGGACCGGCTGTGGAGTGCGAAGGATGCTTATCTGGACTTGGCGGCAAGTGCCGCGGACGCGGCCGAACACTTCCGAGATCAAAAGGATCACGAAATGGAAAAGGTTTTTTGGTCGCAGTTCCATAATCCAGAGCGCTCACTTCCATTAATCGATCGCTTGGCCGAATGGGCGGAGCTGAATAGGTTATCCGGACTTGCCATGAAGGATGTCGTGAGTCTTTTGTGGCCGAAAAGGCCCGAGCCGAAGAGTTATTTTGGCTTGGTGCAGCAGTTCCTTGGTGCGGTGCCACATATGAATGCAATGAGTAGGTCGACATGCATAGAGGGTGCGCGGATGGCTCTAGCCCGTGTCAAGACATACTGGGTGGAGATGAAGGCCACCGATGTTGCATCCCAAGATTCGGACGGAAGCCGAGTACCTGTCGAGCACTATTTTCAGGAAGTTCTGCAGGGCGCTCGTTTAATAGAGACGCAGTGCTCGAAGGATATTATGTTCGAATAACATGTATTATTGTGAAACAATGTATCGATGGAATATAAAAGCTTTTTATACTTGTGCCTTTCAAGAATTAAAATACCTCCTGTGCGGCCACTAATGTATATGTATATATAACCTAAAAGATGGCAGTCTTCGGCTTCAGCCCCCACGCATATAATGCGGGGGTGTTTGCAAAAGGCGCATTTTCACACTTGATCCAAATTCTTGGTCCTATAAAGGAGGTGGTAGCGCAGCAAACTAGGCAACCATACTATAATGCTTTATCACTTCCACTTAGCCATAGGAGTTTGATAGTGGGGCTACTATATAGCCCCTAGGGGTACCGCGCTCACCCGAATTCGGGGCGCGTATGTGCCTGACCGGGAAACGGCCCTTCATCAATGCGGAGGAATCCTATAGATTCTGGCGGGTCATCGAGTGGTTGACCAGTCTCACGCTATATCATGACAGTCAGTTTTCGGCTTTCTCTACTGAGGTGCTCGCCTGGCCGAACCGGGGCACAATCGCAGTAGTTCTCCTGGTGCCGCCTTAGCCGATAGAGCGGAACGTAAGGCAGCAAAACACAGGAGCCGGGCAAACCCAACATTTTACCAAAGACATGATTCGGAGCTGATGCATATAAGGCCTAACTCGAGACTCCGAACACTCCCTAAGGTATTCGGTCTTTATGAAAACAGGCCGAACAACACCCTTGGTAATAAGCCCCTGGTGTCCAGGTACGCGCAAACTTCTGACGTGGCCCATGCCAAAACGCCAGCCTCTTCCTCGGTTATGGCAAGAAACCAGGGGATGTGTATCAACAAGAGACAGTAAAAAAGGTTTACGCAGGGTCTTAATCTGAAAAGAATCCTTGTCACGGGTCCCTACTGCACGTCTACGCCTGTGTCTCCGTTGTGCCGTATCCTGGACGGGTGTAGCACAGTGTTCATCTGTAAAAGAGGGGAACTTAGTTGAAAAAGATCATGCAAAAATGTACCTTATACTAAATAAACAAAGTACAATTCAAAAATGAATAAAATTGAGCTTTATTGTCTCTTGTTGTACATGCGCGGAGCCCCTTGTACAAGGGTATGCGGCTAGTAAGACCTCGTATGTTTACGCCGGACTCGTCTAGCCATGTCCGGGGTCTGAACGACCTGTTTAGGTGCTTTGATTGGTGAAGCCGGTTTAGTGTGTGGCTGTCAAGGCAGCCACACCATCTTCCGCGCTCGAGGAACACTCGGTATTTCCCTTTAGGGAGATGATGCCTCGCGGACCGGGCATTTTAAGTGTAAAGGATGCATAATGCGGTATTGCGTTAAAGCGGGCGAAAGCTTCGCGTCCCAGTAGTGCTTGGTAGCTACTTGTGAACGGGGCAAGGTGGAAGGTTAACTTTTCGCGGCGGAAGTTGTCGGGTGAGCCGAACACAACTTCTAGTAGTAGAGAGCCCGTATAATGGGCATATGGGCCTGGCATTACCCCTTGAAAGGAAGTGTTGCTATGGCGAATTTTGGTTGGGTCTATCCCCATTTTGCGGATTGTGTCCTGGTATAGCAGGTTTAGATCACTGCCGCCATCCATTAGGACTTGTGTAAATTGGAGTCTGTCAATTATCGGATCTAATATCAAGGCAGTCCATCCTGCATTCCGGATACTTCTAGAGTAATCCTGATGGTCGAAGGTGATTGGTTTTAACAACCAGTGGCGGGACTCCTCTGGGATAGGCCGTATGGCGCGTACCTCTATGGGCACCGCTCTATTTTTCCCGTTTGTCACGTGAAGTGAGTTTACTGTTTTGACTTCTTGTGGGAAGTTCTTTTGTTTTCCGGTGCTCTGCTTGTGGGGTTCATCATCGTCCTCGCTTGGTGTGTTGAGCCCCTTGTGTTTGGCGTTGAGTTTGCCGAACTGCTTGAAGACCCAACAATCTCTGTGGGTATGGTTTGCAGGCTTCCCGAGAGTACTGTGGATTTGGCATATCTTGTCCAAGATTTTGTTTAAGTTAGATAGCTCGTCCCTGTTATCCTTAAGGGGCAGTTTTTTATGATTCCGCCGAGAGCTTTTGAATCCGATGTTGACTGCCGTGCTCTTCGGGCTGTTTCCCTTGGTCCAGCGCTGGTCCTTGCTGCGTCGCGGTTTCCCGTTTCCATCCCTAACTTCGGATGTACTTGGGTCACTGGTACTGCATCTTTCCAGCCAGCTATCCTCTCCCGCGCAAAAGCGGGTCATGAGGCTTGTTAATGCGGCCATTGTTCTTGGCATTTCTTGGCCGAGGTGTCTGGCGAGCCATTCGTCTCGGACGTTGTGTTTGAAAGCTGCTAAGGCTTCAGCGTCCGGATAGTCAACTATTTGGTTCTTTTTAGTAAGGAATCTGTTCCAGAATTTTTGGGTTGACTCTTCGGGTTGTTGAGTTATGTGACTTAAATCGTCTGCATCTGGAGGTCGGACATAGGTCCCTTGAAAATTTGCCCGAAAAGCATCCTCGAGCTCTTCCCAACTTCCAATGGTATTTTCGGGGAGGCTTTTGAGCCAATGCCGGACTGGCCCTTTGAGCTTGAGGGGTAAGTATTTTATGGCATGGAGGTCATCTCCTCTAGCCATGTGTATGTGGAGGATGTAATCCTCAATCTAAACTCTAGGGTCTGTTGTTCCGTCGTATGCCTCTATGTTTACGGGCTTGGATCTCGCTGGAAATTCATAATCCAGAACCTCATCGGTGAAACATATAGGGTGTGCGGCACCCCTATATTTAGGTGTACCGTAATATTCGGATACTTGATGTGTTGCATTGCTTACTAGAGCTTGCTTTCTTGGCCCGTAGATAGATCTAACTGGGCCATCTTTTTGATGCGAATCCGTCTGTGGGTCACGTGCCGGCTTGTGTGCGGCGCCGTTTGCCGCTCTATGTTTGCCATGGGGTCGTCTATCCGACCGGGTGGTCTCCTTGTTCTTTGATTGCGGGGGCTCTACGGCCGCCTCATCAAATTCGGGCAGTACTTTTCGCTTCGGGTAGCTCATTGTTCGGCGACTATCGCCGTATTTGTCTGCGGTGTTGAGTACTTTGCTCCATCTGATTCTGAGTGCATCTTCCGCTGTTTGGAGCTTCTGCTTCTGCTTTTTTAGGCTACGCGCAGTGGCGACGAGCCTTTTGTGGAGGTTCTTCTGGTCCAGCAACTTGTCCGGCGTGAGATCGTCCGGACTGTTATCTTCGCCGTGGACGGCTTGTTTATCCAGGTTGTCCTGTTCGGACGGTTGCTCGATGGCATGTTCTTCGTCCACCGGTTCGTCCTGCTCTATGGCTGGGTCTGTATGGCTATTGTCTTTATTGAGGCGGGATTTTGAGCGGCGCTTACGTCGCCGTTTTGACTGCTTTTTGAGGGAATGATCCCTCGTGGCGTCCCGTTGTTCCTCGTCCTCGCTTCCTTTAGGTGTGTCCACCATGTATACATCGTGAGATGAGGTGGCTGTCCAGTGCCTTATAGGTGCTGGTTCATGCTTATCTCCTACATCGTCGTCCATACTGTCGATGTCTTCGGAGTCGAAATCGAGCACGTCGTTTAAACTTTCGACAGTGGCTACGAAGTGGGTGGTGGGTGGGCTTTGAATTTCTTCGTCGTCCGCATCCCAACCTTGCTGACCATAATCCGGCCAGGGCTCTCCTGATAAAGAGAGAGACTTTAGTGAATTCAGGATGTCGCCAAAGGGCGAGTGCTAAAAGATGTCCGCGGTGGTGAACTCCATGATCGGCACCCAATCGGATTCGATTGGCGGGGGCGCGGAATGTTCGGAGTCCGGAGAGGAGTCCGACACCTTGGAGTCACGAGCTTCGCAATGGACAGGGTTGGTGTTCGGCTCAATCGCCGTAGAGATAGCAGCCCCCGAGGCGGTGTCCAGCCACCCGTCCTCGATAGGCGTAGTCGGCTCCAAGCTAAGGGTCGGAGCGGACACTTGTGCATCCTCCAGGGCACTGTCCGGTGGCAGAGCTAGATCATGCCCATCATGACAGTGCGGCGCGCTTGGCTGTGGCTTGAACACGTCGAAGATCAAGTCGCCGCGGACGTCAGCCGTATAGTTCAAACTTCCAAATCTGACCTGATTGCCACGGGAATAGCTTTCAATCTGCTCCAGATGGCCAAGCGAATTGGCCCGCAGTGCAAAGCTGTCGAATACAAAGATCTGTCCGGGGAGAAAAGTCTCACCCTGGACCGCATCGCTGTTGATGATCGAAGGAGCCATCGGGCCTAAAGATGACGACACAGAGGAACTCTCGATGAAAGCACCAATGTCGGTGTCAAAACCATCGGATCTCGGGTAGGGGGTCCCGAACTGTGCGTCTAGGCGGATGGTAACAGGAGACAAGGGACACGATGTTCTTACCCAGGTTTGGGCCCTCTCAATGGAGGTAAAACCCTACTCCTGCTTGATTAATATTGATGATATGGGTAGTACAAGAGTAGATTTACCACGAGATCAGAGAGGCTAAACCCCAGAAGCTAGGCTATGGTATGATTGTTGTTCGTCCTACGGACTAAAACCCTCCGGTTTATATAGGCACCGAAGAGGGTTAGGGTTACACAGAGTCGGTTACAATGGTAGGAGATCTACATATCCGTATCGCCAAGCTTGCCTTCCACGCCAAGGAAAGTCCCATCCGGACACGGGACAAAGTCTTCAATCTTGCATCTTCATAGTCCAGGAGTCCGGCCAAAGGTGATAGTTCAGCTATCCAGACACCCCCTAGTCCAGGACTCCCTCAGAGGGCTTTTTAGATCAATGGGGTACGTGATGTAACATGTGTGAATGTGTAGTTGATGCATTTGGCGGGGCCTAGAGAGGTATGTGTGTGTATTACGTATTTGAGAGAGGCATGGGTAGAGGGGCCGACAGGGGGGGAGGGAGGGGTGGGTGGTGGGAGAGATAGCACGAGAAATGAGGGTGGTCTAGAGAGAGAGAGACGAATATGACGCCACGATAAGAGATTCCATTTCCTTGAGTGTGTATATGCAAGGGGGGAGGGAATAGAGGCACCAGGAGAATTTTTCTGTGTGTGTGGTGTTTGTGTTGGTATGTGTTGGTGTGAGAAGATAATGAGACGTGGGGGCAGAGGGTGTGTCACCGCGTGAGGTCTGGTGGGTCGAGGTGAGGCCCTTTGTTCGGTTCCTTCCTGCGCCACACTGGTCGGCCCATGACACATTTAGGAAGACCCATGGATGACTAGTCGTACAAGACAAAGATAGCAGAATTGTGAAGGACTCTGTGTCCACTGACAAAGCCGGATAGGATTTGTAACCCTAGGTTCTCGTACTAAGGTAACCCCTCTATCTCTGATATTACTATTCATCCAACCTAACTTTAAGGGGCATCCTACAGAATGCTATGCTAGAATCATACTCGTTTATTAGGATGAGAGGTGTGAGATAATGCGTGAGAGACAGGCGTAAAGATTATGTGCGTAAATGAGACACGTAGGCAGGTCCATGTATATAGAAAGGGTCGATGAGGATTGTGCGTGTGTATGTTTGTGAGAGGAAAAGTGCTTGTGATAAAGGTTAGTGAAAACAGTTGTAAATGGTTACGAGAGGGAGGGAGGGTTATATCTAGAGAATGTGTGCGAGAAAGACACCTCGGGAGAGAGTGTGTGAGCATGTGTGAGAGACCACCGATGGAGAGTGAAACTACACGTAAAAGACTGCTCTACACATTGATTAAAGATATAAATTGTATACAAATATTAGGATGGGATTATGATATTTGCAATTCGCGTAAGGAGCGGTCATTGATCCATCAGACATCTAGATTCTATCGAATTTGAGCATGTCTATGTTATTATTCGACACAATTGATCCACATAGTTAGTATTTTGAACTCCAGACAATGCATCGCTTTAGCAATCGAATATAAACGTGAGTATAGTTCATGTTGTGTGTCTAAAGCACATTATACATACGAAAGTTACAATGGACATTTATAAATAGCCACATATGAATTAGTATACATTTGAATTCAACCTAAGGTGGTTTAAAAAAATCGAATTCAACATGAAGTCCATTCAATTATTTGAATTTGATATCATGGCATTTGTAAACCATACCTAAACTATGGGGGTACCAATCTTTGCTCTGATTTTGTATATAATAGCATATGTAGTCGTGTACAAAATAGATTCAAATTTAGCTCCTCCATTCCAAAATAATCGTAGTTATAGGATTTTCAAGTGTCAAAATTCAAAAGGAAGCGGATAATTTAATGAGGTTTTCAAACATACAAGGTCAAATATAACGTTGTCTATTTAGGTCAATCCTCATAGTTCAAGAGTACTCTAAACATGAATGCTCGTTGAGGGAGTCCCGGATTAGGGGGTGTCCGGATAGCCGGACTACCATCATCGGCCGAACTATCATCGGACGGACTATCATCATCGACCGGACTCCAAGACTATGAAGATACAAGATTGAAGACTTCGTCCCGTGTCCGGATGGGACTTTCCTTGGCATGGAAGGCAAGCTTGGCGATACGGATATGTAGATCTCCTACCATTGTAACCGACTCTATGTAACCCTAGCCCTCTCCGATGTCTATATAAACCGGATGGCTCTAGTCCGTACAACAACAACAACAACCATTACAATCATACCATAGGCTAGCTTCTAGGGTTTAGCCTCCTTGATCTCGTGGTAGATCCACTCTTGTAAACATCCACAATATCAATATCAATCAAGCAGGACGTAGGGTTTTACCTCCATCAAGAGGGCCCGAACCTGGGTAAAACATCATGTCCCTTGTCTCCTGTTACCATCCGCCTAGACGCATAGTTCGGGACCCCCTACCCGAGATCCGCCGGTTTTGACACCGACATTGGTGCTTTCATTGAGAGTTCCTCTGTGCCGTCACTGATAGGAAGGATTCCTCCTCCCGTCATCAAGGACGGTATTTTCGCCAAAGGAGCCTTGGCCGCCGGCCAAACTATCGGGCTAGGTGGTTTTCTTATGACCGCCTGTCCGGCCACCGCTTCGACAATGACCTCTCAAGTCGTCAAAAGCAATCTTCACGTCAGCTCGGAATTCGCCGAGCGGCTGGATCCAATAGAGCTCTCGTCCGTAAACGAGCTCTTGGATCGCATCGCCGCCCTGGGAGTCGCTACAGACTACAATCAGATTGGGCTTAAAACCGATCTGAGAGAGATTAACTCTCCCCAGGTCACCCACCACGTTGCAGTGGTAGAGGAACAATGCGGCGACTCTTCTCCTGTATTGAAAACTAGTCATGTCCGGGCTCCCGAACCCCCCATGCCGGATTCCCGCGGAGGGACGGACTTCGATCAAGCACTGAACTTAAAGTCAGGCATCGGACAAGACTCGCTGGACAACGTCCAGCAATCCAAGCTTCCAAATTTGGAAACTTCTCAGCCTTCGAGCCTTGAGATGGGTAGGGTTCCGGACTTAATTCCACCCACCCGCCCAGACATATGCGATCTATCTCTAATCCGGCAAGAGCCCGCTGACATAGTACATCACTACTGGGCCAGATTCCTCCTGGTTATGGACAGGATAAAGGACTGCCGAGAGGAAAACGCAATCTCAATTTTTTGCAATAATTGCACGGACGAGGGAATCTTGAACGCCGTCAGCCGTCGTGAAATTACACGCTTCGCCGACCTGGCATCCATAGTACGAAAGTACTGTGCGATGGAGAGTTTTCGGACAACCCAAAATAAGTTTTGGGACAATCCAGCCCCGAATACAACCCTAGTCCGCAACAAAAGGGTGCATTACACTCAGGCACCAGATACAAAAACCAAAAAGCAAAAACCCCATAAAGGGCACGGAACCGTGCTGGAGGGATGGCTTATTGGACCCTGTAAAATTCACAGTACAGAGGGCGCCATCCCAACACATAGCCTTCGAGCATGTTGGATATTACGGCAGGTGGCCAAAAGTGGCGAGGAGCTTCTAGCCCCGGAAAACCACTCCAACAATACCTTCGAGACTTTCGCATCAAATAATATGCGGAAACGAACAATCCGCAGCCTCGCCGAAGTCTACCAAGTAGCAACAACAAATCCATGGAGCGACACAGCCATCACCTTCAACGCCAGCGACGAACCTAAATTCCGAACAACCCGAGCACCAGCCGCACCGGTACTTAGTCCAATAGTGGACGGTTTTCGACTTACAAAGGTCCTCATGGATGGCGGCAGCGGACTAAACCTCATCTATGAGGAAACTCTTCAAAAAATGGAAATAGACTGGAGCCGCATTGAGCGAAGCAGCACAACCTTCAGAGGAATAATCCCTAGCCGGGATGCGCGCTGCACCAGAAAAATCACACTCGATGTGGTGTTCGGCTCGCCGGACAATTACAGATCCGAAGAAGTCACGTTCCAAGTGGCCCCGTTCAACAGCGGATATCACGCTATATTAGGACGAGAGGCATTCACAATTTTTCAAGCCGTACCCCATTACGGGTACATGAAGCTCAAAATGCCTGGGCCCGGCGGGATAATCACTCTCGTTAGTGATACGGACATAGCACTCCGCGCCGAAAACAAAACAGCCGCATTAGCCCTGGCGGCAGAGGAACTCACCGCGCTGCGCGCTACGGTGCACAGAGACGACGTGATACTCGATAAGAGATCCAAGTCCACCTCCTTTAAACCAGTGGACGAAATTATAAAATTCCAGGTCCACCCAACGGACTCGACAAAGGCGGCCTCCATCGGGGCACAGTTGAACCCTGATGTAGACGCCATGCTGCGAGAATTCCTTCGGGAAAATTGGGACATTTTCGCCTGGCATCCTTCAGATATGCCAGGAATCCCTCACAGGTTGGCAGAGCGTAGCCTAAACATCCTAAAAGGGTTCAAGCCAGTCAAACAGGCTCTTCGACGATTTTCTGAACCCAAAAGACAGGCAATGGGAGAAGAACTAGCCAAACTATTGGAAGCCGGATTCATCAGAGACATCAAACATCCGGATTGGCTAGCAAACCTGGTAATGGTACCAAAGAAGGACAGATCCTAGCGCCTATGTGTCGATTTCAAAGACCTAAATAAAGCCTGCCCAAAGGACCCCTTCCCCCTCCCCCGCATCGACCAAATCATCGATGCCACTGCAGGGCACGATTCATTGTGCTTCATGGACGCATACTCCGGCTATCATCAAATCAAGATGGCAGAAGCGGATCAAGCCGCAACGGCGTTCATTACTCCATACGGACCATTCTGCTTCAACACGATGCCCTTCGGACTTAAAAACGCCGGCGCAACATATTAGCACATGATTCAGACATGTCTGGCTACCCAGATCGGCAAAACAGTAGAGGCATATGTAGACGACGTAGTCGTCAAAACCAAACACGTCGAAACTCTAGTAGACGACATGAGGGTCACATTCGACAACCTCCGAGCATATGACATCAAGCTGAATCCGGGAAAATGCGTTTTCGGCGTACCAGCCGGAAAGCTCTTGGGCTTCATTGTATCCGGTAGAGGAATTGAAGCAAATCCGGCCAAAATCCGAGCCCTATCACAACTGGATATTCCAAAAAACCTCAAACAGATCCAGAAATTGACTGGATGTGTGGCGGCTCTCAGCCGCTTTATCTCCCGCCTAGGAGAAAAGGCATTGCCCCTCTATCGCCTCCTCAGGCACACCGAACACTTCGAGTGGACGGATGCTGCCACTGCCGGACTCGAAGAAATAAAGGCCATATTGGCAACGAATCCGGTCCTGGCTGCGCCCAACCTGGGCGAACCTATGTTGTTATACATCGCGGCAACACATCAAGTAGTAAGCGCGGTGCTCGTCGTAGAATGAGAGACAGAAGGGCATAAATTCCCTCTTCAAAAACTAGTGTACTACGTATCCACTGTTTTAACCCCCTGCAAGTCCCGTTACCCGCACTATAAAAAGATAGCGTATGCGGTGTTCATGGCATCCCGGAAGCTCCGACACTACTTTCAAGAGTGTTCGATAACGGTAGCCTCCGAAGTACCCCTAAATGACATTATAAATAACCGCGATGCAACGGGCAGGATTGCAAAATGGGCCATTGAGCTCTTACCATTCGATATAACTTACAAACCCCGGCGAGCTATAAAGTCGCAAGTTTTGGCTGACTTTGTCGCTGAGTGGACTGAAGCCGGACTCCATAAAGAGTACGGCGCATACTCCAATTGGATTATGCATTTCGACAGCTCCAAAATGTTGGCCGGATTGGGGGCTGGCATCGTACTAACGTCCCCAAACGGGGACAGAGTCCAATACGTACTTCAGATAATGTACACGGACTCCAACAACGCAGCCGAATACGAGGCCCTCTTACATGGCCTCCGGATGGCAATCTCCATGGGCATCCAATGCCTAGAGGTGCGCGGGGACTCAAACCTCGCAATATCCCAAGTAAACGGAGACTTTGACGCCAAGGATCCAGAAATGGCAGCCTATTGCAACGCTGTCCTTAAAATGTCAGCTCGGTTCGAAGGACTTGAATTCCACCACGTAGCCAGAGATAATAACCAAGCGGCCGACGTACTGGCACACATCGGCGCAAAACGTGACGCTGTCCCTCCAAATATCTTCCTGGAACGGCTGTTCAAGCCATCCGTACTATGGGAAGAGGAGTCCGGAAATAACAAACCGGAGGCAGCCGCAGAGCAATCTGACATAACCGGCGATCCAGCCGACGAAACAACACCCTCAGCTCACGACATAATGGCAGTAATCGCCCCATGGACAGAGCCGTTCCTAGCCTACTTGCTTAGGCAGGAACTCCCCGAAGACCATAATGAGGCCCGCTGCGTAGTCCGGCAATCTAAAGCCTACAAAGTCCATGAGGGAGAACTCTATAAGAAAAGCACAACCGGAGTCCTTCAAAGGTGTATCTCCGAAGAGGAAGGGCGAGACCTTCTGGCTGAAATTCATGCCGGACTAGGCGGACACCACGCCGCAGCCCGGGCCCTTGTAGGAAAGGCATTCCATACAAGATTTTATTGGCCGACGGCCCGGGCAGATGCTCAGGACTTAGTCCAAAGATGCGTCGGTTGTCAGCTCTTTGCTAATCAGAGCCACATGCCACCCACCGCCCTCAAAACTATACCCATTACCTGGCCGTTCGCGGTCTGGGGGCTTGACATGGTTGGACCACTTAAAGGGGGAACCCACAAGCAAAGGTACCTATTGGTCATGGTGGATAAATTCACCAAATGGATAGAGGCCAAGCCAGTTAAAACGGCAGAGTCCGGACCAGTGATAGACTTTATATCCGGGGTAGTACACCGTTATGGTGTCCCCCACAGCATCATCACCGATAACGGCACGAACTTCACGGCCGATGAGGTTAAATCATGGTGCAAAAATATGGGCATTAAGCTCGATTACGCTTCAGTCTATCATCCTCAAACCAACGGTCAAGTGGAACGAGCAAATGGTCTGATAATGAGCGGCATCAAACCCAGACTAGTGCGGTCCTTTACGAAATCCGACACGCACTGGGTAGAGGAGCTCGACTCCATACTCTAGGGGCTGCAGACAACGCCTAACCGTACTACCGGATTCACACCATTTTTATGGTATACGGCGCAGAAGCAGTTTTGCCCTGTGACATCATTCATGACTCACCTCGAGTGCGCATGTACGAAGAAAGAGAAGCCGAGTTGGATCGGCAGGACAGCTTGGACGCATTGGAGGAAGAACGCGACGTCCCCAAGGCTCGTTCCGCATTCTATCAGCAGGAGGCTCAAAGATACCAAAGCAGAGAAGTACGGGCCAAGACTTACAACGTTGGCGAACTGGTTCTACGCCTGCTGGACAAGAAAAAGGACAAGCTCAAGCCCAAATGGGAAGGCCCCTTCATCATCGATAAAGTCTTGACCGGCATAGCGTACCGTCTACGAAATGCGTCGGATAACCGACTCGAGCCGAACCCATGGAACGCAGCCCGCCTCCGAAGATTCTATGCCTAGCGCCGGACTAAGAGTTCGTCCCCTTCCCCCCGTCCAAATTTTTTTACTTCAGCTGCCTTTTGTTTGTCTTTTTCTTCTCAACCCTATTCATCAAAGCCTTAAAAGGCCTACTTGCGCATTGTTCACGCGCAATTGATGTGCTATCCGCACTCATTATACCTGGGGGCTTCTTTACCAGAAGCTTGATTATAAGGGCTTCATGCCCAGCACATGTGTCAAGCCTCCACATGTACCTTTTATTCACCATTATATGCATCGTTATGACTTAAGTTTTGGCCAAGCTGGGTTGCCTGGCTCCTGTGCTTACCCCTACGTTCCCGATTGTTCGGCTAGGAGGTAAAGGGAGCACCTCTGCGATTGTTACTGCCGGGTCAGCCGGATGTGTACCTCAGACTGGGTGAAGCCGAAAGCTAGCGTTCTTAAGGGAATATTCGGTCGGTGACTTAAAAGATGATTTTTTATCTACTTATTTATCTGCCCCCAGATGTTTTTCTGCTTTTTTCGCAGTCCAGACATGCACTTTAGGGCATGCCACCCCCAGAGGAAAGGAACCCTTAACGAAACTATTCTCCCTGGAAGATGTTTCTTACTACCCATGTAATATAACATAACTAGTTGGGCACTTGTCTGATAAAGCACTAATGACCCCTACGCCTGGTCTCCATGCATACCCCGGTTGTTTCATAACCGAGAAGGTATTCGGACACACTCCGGACTCTAGGGTCCCGAGGTCGAAGCGAAAAGGTCGGCAAAGACAAACGATCTACAATCCGGCTAGAAGGCATTTTACATGTCATTTTATAATACATTGTCAAATCGACTGATTGTATTCTTCCTCAATCCCGTCTAACAGGTTGTCTAATTTACAGTCCTGTTGGGAAAATTTAGCGGCCAACTCTACTTGGCCGTATACTAAACTCACAGGGATCTCCTTCCCATCGGGCCCCACAGGTCCGACTTCGGCCATGTGGTTGGGATCCGCCTTCTTGTACCGCGTCTTTACCATGGCCCAGGCCTCCCTGGCACCTTGGCGGCAGGCCGAAATCTTCCACAAATGGAAGCGCTGCCGCACTCCCTGAAGCTTCTCCGCAAGCTCCCCAAGACCCTCGGGTAAGGAGAAGGCTGGCCATAACGCCTGGATGACACCGCTCATTGCCTGCCGAACTCGTTCGATCAGTTGCAACAATTCGGGAAGTTGATCACCCGTTGATATGGGCATCTCCTCCGCAGGGCGACCTGTGAGCATACCTGCAGACATATTTTGTCAAATTGACTTCCTCGCCGAACTCTTCTTTTCAAAGGAGTTCGCTCAAGCACTTACTATATATGCCGCGACGAAGCCGCTGATTCTCCTTAACGGAGCCCGACAGCTCGGCCCGAATGCCTTTCAGCTCTTCTCCAAGCTAGGCATGGGCATCCTGGAGCTTGTTCCTTTCATGCTGCACCTTATGCAGCACCCTCTCGCCGGCCTTTAGTTGGTGCAGAAGTTCTTGCCTGTCCGGATCTTGTCCGGCAACACCTGCAAAGTCATTTTTTAGACTTGCGCAAAGGCCAAACGCTACTTATCTTTCTAAAATAATGCATTACCAGGAGAGGTCCCTGTGTTTCCTCCTGCGCCAGAGAGTGCGGCCTCAAGTTGGGCCTTGCACTCTTCCAGCTCCTGAGATAGTTGGGTATTCTTCTCGGTAAGATCCTACGTTTCATATGATCCTTAAATCAGTTAATATAACTACTTTAAGTCTCGGGGGCTACTGGCATATATAACTATTAAATTCTCTCACCCGTATGTCTTTTACATACTGCTCCGTGGCTCTGGTAAAACCATCTTGAGCAGCACGAAGGTGCGCGTCCCCCGCGTTAAAGGCATTCAACGCCTCGGGGGAGAAGCACGCGTCACGAAATACTGTCCGGTGGCGCCTGTGATTCATGGCACTCTCCACCTCAGACTTGGTGGCGGACAGTCTGTCGGCATCCTCCGTCGGAGGAACGTCCGGCTCGCGCCTTGCGCTCACCTCCCCCTCTAGACCAGGTGCTGGAGCCTGGCTGGTAGAGGTTGGATTGGCAACCTCCACGCCCGCAGTCCGGCGGGCGCTTTTTTCCCTACAAAAGTCATGAGCACTCAAATGCTTCCTAGGAACGTTGCTCTAAATAATGAATTGTGAGCTACACCTTTGCGGCGGCATTTCAGTCCGCGCCGCGCTCCTCTTCCGCCTACTGGTCCGGACTGGCCTTTGTTGGTCAGCCACCACGGGCTCGGCTTCTCGCCCTAGGGGCGCCTCCTGCACAGTGCCATCATATACGGTGGTCAGAAATAAGCAAGGAAGGAATGACGGTGTCAGGACTTCGGTCGCAATCACCTGGGAAGCCGGATATAGTCCGGGATAGTCGGCCGTGATGGCGACTAAAGCATTGTCCATGCTGAGCTGGTGAAACACCCCGTCGATTAGCTCCACCTTTATGTCCGGATCCTCTTCGGAGGCCGGATCCTGGGATCTCTCTGGATCCTCGGGTTGTGGAGCTGGACTTAGCATGTCCTCCACGATCCGGCGCAGCTCCTGCGTCGAAAGAAGAACACAATATAAGAAACTTAAGTTTCAAAAAGCATGGGTCGGGCACGCAGAGTGTTCGCTTACCCAAGGCCGGGGATTATTCATGGAGAACCCATTTAACGGGTTCGTCCGGAGGAAATCCTCCTTCTCCCCCTTATACAGGCCGGACAGGATCATCACCAGGTCTTTGACCGAATCCGGCCCTTTGCGGCCATGACGGGTGGCATCGTCCTCCCCGTTGAAATCCCACATGGGGTGGCCCCTGTATTGTAGTGGATGCACCCCCCGCATAATGCATGTTGCCATGACTCCAATCATGGTCAACCCGGAATGGGCCAGTAACTTTATTCGGCCCATCAAATAATGGACGCTCTTGTCTTCCTCCAGTTGGGGGCTCCGCGGACGCCAACTAAGGCGTTTCTTCAGAGGAGCATTGCTGAACTCCGGGAGGCCGATCCGAACAGGGTCTGGCAGCGGAGCGTCTTCTATATAAAACCATTCCGAAGGCCAGTCTTCGGATGCCTTCTTAGGGGTTCCGGATGGATATCCGGTCCGGGCAATGCGCCATATTTCGGCACCGCCCACTTGATATATGGACCCCTCGTGAGAGCGGGGTACAAGGCAGAACAACCTCTTCCACAGCGCGAAATGGGGCTCGACGCCCAGGAATAGCTCGCAAAGAGCTACGTAACCCGCAATATGCAGGATTGAGGCAGGCATGAGGTGATGAAGCTGGAGTCCATAGAACTCTAGGAGCCCGCGAAGGAATGGATGTACAGGAAATCCGAGCCCCCTTATCAGATAGGGGGCGAAGCATACCCGCTCCCCTTTGTTGGGACTTGGGGTAACCTCCGCTTGCTTCCCACCTTTGTAGGTGGCCAGCCCGGCTCGAACCGGAACCATGAAGGCTGGAGGGAGATATCCCCCCGCTAGGAGCTTCACCAGCTCGTTGTGCGGAACAGAGCATCTCCTCCAATCTCCTGGCAAAGGGCTGGGAGCGCGAGAAGAGGAGCTGCGTTGACGGTCCATGATGGAATGTATTCTTGGTCGAAAGCGCTCCGATGAGTATTTGCGGGAGGAAGATGGTGATTTGGATCTGGATTCTTGCCTCCCTTATAGGCAGATTATTCGCACAACTAGGGGGTAAAACATAAAAGACACCCTGGCTTTTCACATTCGCGCGACGCGTGGAAGAAGGCCATTATTGGACGTGGAAGCCAAGACGCGCAACATTGATGAGGAAGCCGAACACTGTTCGGCAGGTACGTAGAACTTGAAGGAGAACCCGCCTTGCAACGCCGAAGACTACACACATGCTGGACTTATCGTCATTGAAGCCTGGTTCGGGGGCTACTGAGGGAGTCCCGGATTAGGGGGTGTCCGGATAGCCGGACTACCATCATCGGCCGAACTATCATCGGCCGGACTATCATCATCGACCGGACTCCAAGACTATGAAGATACAAGATTGAAGACTTCGTCCCGTGTCCGGATGGGACTTTCCTTGGCGTGGAAGGCAAGCTTGGCGATACGGATATGTAGATCTCCTACCATTGTAACCGACTCTATGTAACCCTTGCCCTCTCCGGTGTCTATATAAACCGGATGGCTCTAGTCCGTACAACAACAACAACAACCGTTACAATCATACCATAGGCTAGCTTCTAGGGTTTAGCCTCCTTGATCTCGTGGTAGATCCACTCTTGTAAACATCCACAATATCAATATCAATCAAGCAGGACGTAGGGTTTTACCTCCATCAAGAGGGCCCGAACCTGGGTAAAACATCGTGTCCCTTGTCTCCTGTTACCATCCGCCTAGACGCACAGTTCGGGACCCCCTACCCGAGATCCGCCGGTTTTGACACCGACACTCGTGTTTCAAAATTTCGAACGAAGCGCCAAAAGAGCTTCTACTCGCCCGAAACCGTGTGAGACCAATGTTTGGTAGTACAAGGAAATTACTTTTCTAATAACTCCGACCTGTGAAACCTACCGGCCCGACGTCCAAAGGTCTAAACCGGGGTAGGTTTGTAGCTTCATCTAGACGCCACGCAACCGCCTCCGAAAAACATTCATACACAATGGCCGCCTAAGCACACATTCGCACGGCCGAAATCGCTCCCGCCCACTATTTGGGACACCTAGGATTACCATCCTACCCCCGACCCACAGTAGGTCCGAAATTTAAGAGGGGGGCAAAGTTTGTACTTTCCCCAAATTTTAAACAAGCGCGCCCCATCTTCTGTTCAAAAAAGCCAAAAACAAGCGCGTCCCAGAGCAAAACATGGTTCCCCCCCACCCGTCCGATTCCCCATTCATACTCCGTGGGCGCCAAAACTACCTCTCCACCAGCCGCGGAACCCCGGCGTCCTCCGTCCGCCACCCAATCGCACCCATCAACCGCCGCCCTCCTCCATCACGCCGGAGCCGATACCCCGACGTCGTCGTCCACCGCAACCTCAACCGCAATGCCCTCCACGACTAGTAGTTGAGCCGAGGCCGAGCCATCCGTACCCGAGCCAGTTCAACCATGCCGTCCTGCGCCTCACCGCTGCCGCTCCAACTTCTCCACCCTCCATCGCACCGGAGCTGTTCCTGCTACGCCGTCCTTCACCGCCTCGGATCTGCTTCCCCTGCGGCGACATACAGACACGGCAACACAGTCAACAATTTGGCCATGGGTTCGTCCAAGCCTGCACCCTCCAGAACATCGGTTTCCCCGGTAAAAACAAGAAGATCGGCGCGACATGTGGAGGTGACAACAGCGGCAACCGAAGAAGGTACTCCTCTTCCCTTATTCGTGCAAATCTTACGTCTCTGCTTGCATGGTATTCATCCCACAGAAGACACTAGTTGACCGCTTCTTCTTGATACTAAATGTTCCTAGTAACTTGCGATGCACAAGGTTTCTCCTCATATACTATTTCACATTGGCTAGAGGTCCGTCGCCCCCCCTGAATTTCAATTTCTAGCCAGTTAATTCCCAATTAACGGAAGCATTCCCCAGCGTAACAGGCGCTAGTATGACTATTACGCCGGGGAAGCAGTGCCTTGGTGTTTATCTTAGGGGCGTCTGCGGCCTAGAGCTACTGGCTCCTGATCTGGAGGTCAGCCGGGATTAAAGGGATGGCTTGGGGGCGCTGCCAAGCACGGCGGTGGTGTGAGGTCGATGGGAGGGCGGGGCAGCGGAGGCACGGGTCTGGGCCGGTGGTCGCTGGAGGTTCGTGAAAGATCATCAACAGTGACTGGCGGGAGGTAGACGAAGGCCATCTGCCCGTTCCTTATAGATCGGACGGTTCATTAAAAAAATCGGCTGACCTATTTATTTTCAGTCGACTGTTATCTTAGATATGACCACATGTGGTGGTGTGCTGGAGGAGTACCTGCATTTCCTGTGCTCATATATTACAAAATCATACGGAGTAGAATCTAATTTTGTTTGCCATGCAATGTTGTAGAGCTATCATATGTCTCATGTCATTTATTTTTAAGCCACCTGCTATCTGCTACTTTTACAGTGCACTAGTTCTGCACACACTTCACCCATACTCTCACTATTGTGTTTTTATGCAAGGGTATTTCAGACTCTCCTGCCGAAAGAGAAGCAGCAAAGAAAAGAGAGAAGTCGCTCCAGCTTGGTATACGGGTAGGCAAGACACGTTACAACGCTATAAAGGGTGCAGTGTTAGCAGATGGAGACGGTAAACGTAGCTCTGTAGTTGATGACCTCGCTCGCAATGAACCACCATCATAGGTGCTTGCTTTAACTTCGCGGTGTCATATGTGGTTGCATGTTGGTGTCTAGCTTCTATTCGAAAGGCTGAAGTCGGTCTTTATTAAGATAAGGAAAGATAATTTTTACATGAACCACCATCCCGTGAGCACCAGAAGACAAATAGCTAGTTAGGGCACTGGCCGAGCCAGTGACAAGCCCAGCAAAGATAGGCATCACCTGGAAGCCAACTAAAAAGCCGCGATGGTGGCGAAGCAGCCCGCCTCCCACCAGGCTCTCAGGTCCTAGATGATCATGTTCACCACTCCAGCCGGATGTCTAGCTTGTATTGCTTCCAATTTGGTTAAATTGCATCTGCTTAGCTTACACATTATACCTTTGAATATGACATGCCTTTCTGTTTTTGGTACATACTAGTACATCTGTGTATTAACCATGTTCTTACATCAAACTAATGTTCTTGTGGATCCCTCATCAATCACTTATGACGAGGCAGGCAGGCAAGGGGACTACTCCTCATTTAAAGAATGCAGCGTTAGCCTCTCGACATGATTCTCAAGAAACAGAAATGCTAGATGAAGATAGTGAACATAGCTCTATAGTTGATTACATCATTTCCCCTAACTAGCATTGCAGGTGCTTGCTCTAACTTGGCAGTGTGATATGTGGTTGCATGTTGCATATGATGTCTAGATTGTAATTCTTCCAATCTGGTTAAACTGCATGTGCTAGTCTGCTTAGCATATACTCCTGTAAATGTGACATTATACCTGTTAATGTGACATGCCTTCCTGTATTTAGTACATAGTACATCTGTCTATTAAGCATGTCCTTACATAAAACTATTGTTTTTTTGTATCCCGCATCAATCAATATGACGAGACACCTTTAGTATATGCAGTGCGATATTAGTTGCATCTTTCATATGATTTATACCATGCGCTGCTTCTAATTTGTTGAAATTCCATTTATGATGGGACGCTTTTAACTTGGCAGTCATATTGGTTGCATCTTTCATTTGGTGTCTAGCTTGCATTGCTTCTTATTTATTGGAATGGTTTCTGCTTAGTTTACACAAACAGTTGTGAACATGCCATGCCGTCTTGTTTTTCGTACATATTCCATCCTGGTATCATGTGTTTGCCTTACACCAAAGTAGTGATTGTCAGTATCATGCATGAATGAGTTCTGAAGATAGAATTTTATTGCTTTTTCTTGTCGGTTTTACTTGACAATTCAAAATCAATAAAGCGGAAGGAAGTTAGCAAGGCAGCGGATAAAGGTGCTCCTTCCAAACGGAGGGCCTCTACAGTTTCTACTCCTCCACACCCCCAAGATGATTTCCAAGACAACACATGCATAGACACTCAACAAAGCTGTGTTTATGATGAGCACGTCTCCCCTAGTGCAGCATCACTGGTGCTCCCTCTAACTTGGCACTGTTATATGTGGTTGCATGTTATGTGTGATGTCTAGCTTGTATTGCTTCTATTTTGTTGAATTCCATCTGCTTACTTTACACATTATACTTGAATAAGACACGTGTTCCTATTTCTAGAACATACAATATCTGTCTATCACACCATGTTCTTACATCAAATTACTACTGTTGTGTAACCTGCAACAATCACTTATCATAAGACACGTTTGACTTCGGAGTGTGATATAGGTTACATCTCACATTCTTTTCTAGCTTGTACTACTAATTTGTTGAAATGGCACTTATGACGAGACAGTTTTAACTTGGTAGAGTGATATTATTTGCATCCTTCATATGGTGTCTAGCTTTCATTGCTTCTAATTTGTTGAAATGCCTTCTACTTAGTTTACACATCATAAGCTGTGAATATGCAATGCTGTGAATATGCAATGGCACTAATGACGAGAGACCTCTAACATGGTAGTGTGATGTTGTTTGCATCTTGCATATGATTTATTTCTTGTACTGCTTCACATTTGTTTAAACACCATTTATGCTGAGACACTGTTAACTTGGCAGAGCGATATTTGTAGCATCTTTCATATGGTGTCTACCTTCCATTGCATTGCTTCTAATTTGGTGAAATGTCTTCTTCTTAGTTTAAACATCATAGTTCTTGTTATCTCTTCCGTCCTGTTTTACATACATATTACATCCTCCTATCATGTGGTTGTCTAAGATCAAAGTTTTATTCGTCTGCATCACGCATCAATTTGTTCTGAAGAACTAAATTTTATTCATTTTTCTTGTCAGCTTGACTTAACATGGCACAGAGAAAGAGGAAGAAATAGAGAATGACAGGGAATGAGAAGCGGATGAATCCTGTAGATTCTGCTGGTACTGATGGTGCAATAGAAGGTGAAAGTCTAGCGGAAAATTCTACAAACATGGCATCCCATTCTACACGAACTACAAAAAAAGCCAAACAGCAACAAATAGCTGCCACCAAACAAGCAGAGACAACCCTAGTTCTTGCAACACCTACCACAGTACTACCATCTGCACGACATACTCGTGCGTCAACTGAGCTAGTAGCACGTTCCCAAGCTCCCTTGCCACCTGACACTACTTCGCAAGCACTCCTGACACAAGACGAGTTGGCAATATCAGATGAACCTTGTGAGCTTCAACAACAAGAAGGTAGTTGCTGGAGTCAAGTTACAGTTGCATGCTTCTTTATATGTAGTCTCACAGTTTGATGTACACTAACACTTTCTATGTTTGTTGTTGGACTAGCACCTAGGCGTAAGAGGAAACAAACATCAGGGATAATGCTTGATAGGTTAACTAAATCTAGAGGAGGAAGAATGGAGATCCATTTTGAGGGAGGTTTAAAAAGGCCACGTGATGCTACAGAGTCAGCCAAGTTAGTATCAGAGGCATCGGTTGCCGTTAGGTGTCATTTACGTATCCTCCCAACATGGATTCAGTACAGGAATGACAAAGATGAAACCCAGTTCAACACCTTCCTCGACCATTTATCTGTAAGTATGGTTATGCATGGAAACTAGTAATATCGTCTTGCTCTCTCCCATACTTTCTGGGTTGCTGATAATGAGACTCCCATAATTTTCAACAGATGAGGTTCAAGTTGGATAGACAAGATGATGCAACCAGACAAGCTTGCACCCATGTTTTCAAGTCTGCTCTGCGACAGTATTAGTATAACTTGAGGAAAACTCACTTTGAAGGCAAGGCTAACAGTGAACTTTCCCAAACATCTCCAGTGGAAAATATATCGTATGAAGACTGGAGGGGCCTTGTTAAACACTAGTCTGATCCGAAGTATCAGGTACATTATATATATGTGATCAGATCACATGTTGAAGTCCTGTTGACGCATGTGCCACAGAAATCTATTTTCTTGTAGGTGAATTGTTCAAAGAACAAGGCCAACCGTACGGAAGTGAAATTCCAACAGACGACAGGATCTCATAGCTATATTGCACACTGCAAGGCTCTTGTAATTAGCTGCTGTTTCACTCTTTTCGCTGTACCATATTATCAGATCTATATTGACTTGTTCGAAATGCAGAGGAAAGCCCGCAAGGACCAAAAAGTACCTAAACCAAATGCTGTGGAAATCTTCAAGGACTGTCACACCAGCAAGAAGAAGGGCATGACTACACCAGTCAAAGCCGATGTTGTAAGTCCTTAATCCTCATGCCTTTTAACTACTACTTACTCTGACTTGTGCCTTGAACTGCATGGTTTGCAGCCAATGTCTATTACTCTTTTCAATTTTATACACAATTGTCTTAGCGTATCATTGCACCTTACAAGGTTTAAAAGGGAGGAGTGATGTTTCTTTGATCTTGACCCGTAATCTAGTTTCGTGTTCGCCTTGCCCACACAATGTTACAATTGCCTGTTTGTCTGTTCTCAGTTGTTTTGTGATATGAATGATGTGATACTATGCTTACCGTATTATAAACTTCGTCTCTTTATCCTTAGCCCTCAATTCAATGTGAAGAAATAGACAATACATTAGCGATGGTACATGGTCATATGTTTGGAACCTGGTTTTATTATGTACTTTGCAATAAAATACAACTAATATTTTACATGGGTTCACGAGAATAAGTTCTGTATATAGACCAAAGCTATTTTGTGTGGTTTTCCTGCCTCCTTAATATCTTCTGTTCTGGTACTACCAATGTAAAACCTCAACTTTTCAGCGAGCTATGGAAAAAATGGTGGAACCGCCACCTTTTGAAGGTGGCGAGGCAACTATAACCGCAATGTCAGCTGTTGCTGCAGTGGGTCAGTACCTGTCCACTAACAGTGCCAAAAGCATGTTCCTGCGTAATACTGGGTTGGTTGTTAAGGCAATATCGTCCAAAGTGCCTCATGATCAACATATGCAAGCTCAAAGCAATATTGTATCTGCGCTCCAGACACAAGTCCATTCCCTAACAGAGGCCCTATGTGAAACAAGGAGAAACATTGTTCAATGTCATCAAGATATGCATGGTTTTGAAACCAGACTATCAGACATTTGCTATGTTGTTCAGGAGCCTAGGGGAAATGAAGGCGAGGGTTATGGTGTTCCATCAGACAATACAACATAAAAACGTAACAGTCAGGTCAAATGAACCGAGCTTCTGAACTTCTGGTGGTTCATTTATCTGCTAGACTGTTAAGTTTTATGCCAACCTTCCTTTTGTTATATAGTTGTAATTTGTTTTGGTGCGATACAAAATTTATTCTTAACGTGCAGCCACCGGCTGAAGAAAACAGCAAGCCATTTTTGTATAGTGTAGGGTGTTCCCTATATTTGCACTGGTGGCGACCTTTGATGCCGAGTGGATGTAATCTGTGCAATCGCCTTAATAGCCTAGCGTTAGTTTGGGCCTTATTTATTTCCTAGTCTTCTTTTTCCCTGGTTTGCTAGTGGCCGCAACTACCCATGGGCCATATACGGGCCGTAGGATCCATGGGTCTCCTACGGGCCGTCGATAAATGGGCCTATAATCGGTGGGCCTCGGGCCGTCGATAAATGGGCCTAGGGCCGTCGGATAAATGGGTCTACATGGGCCGTAATCGGGCGTAATTGGTATCAGCCCAGCACGGTAACGGGCCGTTAACAGGCCATAGGACTGCAAAAGCTTAATTCTGTCACAGGCATAATGGGTCGTTAATGGGCCAGAATATAGGACGGGCTGGCCAGAAACGGGCCAACTCTTGCCACGGGCCGAATTTGGCCCATTAGGGTAGCAAGCCAGTAACGGGCCAACTCTTGCCATGGGCCGAATTTGGCCCATTTGGGGAACATGCCAGTAACGGTCCGACTCTTGCCATGGGCCGAATTGAGCCCATTAGGGGAACATGCCAGTAACGGGGCCGGAAGTAATCGAGGGCCGAAAAGGAGCCCAAGAACGTATGGGCCGTCAATAGGCTGAAAGCTAACACGGGCTGAAACGGCCCATGTAAATCACGGGCCGTTAACGGGTACAAAGAAAATTACTGTTCATTATGGGCTAGAGTCACCGTGGGCCTGTAAAGGGCCGAAAGATACGAAGGCCTCATGACGGTGTCAAAACCGGCCGATCTCGGGTAGGGGGTCCCGAACTGTGCGTCTAGGCGGATGGTAACAGGAGATAAGGGACACGATGTTTTACCCAGGTTCGGGCCCTCTTGATGGAGGTAAAACCCTACGTCCTGCTTGATTGATATTGATGATGTGGGTATTACAAGAGTAGATCTACCACCAGATCAAGGAGGCTAAACCTTAGAAGCTAGCCTATGGTATGATTGTTGTTCTGTCCTACGGACTAAAACCATCCGGTTTATATAGACACTGGAGAGGGCTAGGGTTACACAGAGTCGGTTACAATGGTAGGAGATCTACATATCCGTATCGCCAAGCTTGCCTTCCACGCCAAGGAAAGTCCCATCCGGACACGGGACAAAGTCTTCAATCTTGTATCTTCATAGTCTTGGAGTCCGGCCGATGAAGATAGTTCGGCTATCCGGACACCCCCTAGTCCAGGACTCCCTCAGTAGCCCCTGAACCAGGCTTCAATGACAACGAGTCTGGCGCGCATATTGTCTTCGGCATTGCAAGGCGGGTTCCTCCTCCGAATAATTTATAGAAGATTGTGAACACCAGGATAGTGTCCGGCTCTGCAAAATAAATTCCACATTCCACCATAGAGAGAATAATATTAACACAAGTTCAATCTGCTGACGTATTTCGTGGCGTGACGTCACACCACAACCAAACCTTTACTTGAATCGTTTTTATTATTCCACCTCAGTGCGTTTAGTGAAGCGGTTTCCTTGGCACGTCTTGTCGAAGCAGAGATCGTGTTCCCCTTATCCCGGGATTCTCATCAATACGGACGTGGGTAGCCCAACCGCACCCGTTGCCACGCCCCCTCCATCGAAGGCAAGTTCCAAACGGTCACGGGGACGGCTCTTGGTATTCTCCCTCTTTATAAGGAGACCAAGGCCCGTTCCTTTTCTTCAATTCTCAATCAAATCCGCCCCTCGCCCCGAGTTCCAACACCCAGGGCTCCAGATTCGGGCACTTCGGATCTTTGACAATGTCCGGCTCTGACCTACAGGGCCGGTGGATGCCCTCCTCTGTCACGCTAGAGGACGTGCTAAAGCCGAGAGACGCCAGGTACCTAACCTACGGATTTCGCATAGGTTGCTTGCCCAAGGGCAAGTCATTCCCACACCTGAGCCTGACGAGAGTGTCGTGTTCATGTCTCACCTCCGTCGGGGTTTAGGCTTCCCGATGGACCCATTCGTGAGGGGGCTCCTGTTTTACTATGGGCTGGAATTCCACGACTTGGCTCCGAAGTCTATCCTCCACATCTCATCATTTATTGTCGTCTGCGAGGCCTTCCTCCGCACTACCCCTCACTTTGGTTTGTGGCTCAAAACCTTCAATGTGGAGCCGAAGATGATTGAGGGGCGTCAGGCAGAGTGCGGCGGGGCGGTTATAAGCAAGAGGGTCGATGCTCCATGGCCCGAGGGCTCTTTTCAGGAGGAGCTTGGTTTGTGGCAACAGGAGTGGTTCTATATCACCGCTCCCAGGGGCAGCAGGCAGAGGCCGCCGCCCGCCTTTCGCCCGGGCCCTCCACAACGGCTGACATCATGGGTCAACAAAGGGTTCGACTGGGGGCCGTCCAAGGACGTACCCCTATTGCAGGGCCGGATTCAAGACCTCCAAGAGAGGGAGATCAATCTGGTCATAGTGACGCAGGTTATGCTGATCCGGCGTCTTCTGCCCTGCAAACGTCGCCCCCTCCGCCTGTGGGAATTCAATCCGGAGGGACTACGAGCTCTCCAACACTTCATGGGTACAAAACCCGTGGAGATGTACAAACTGTTCTTCGGATCACAAGAAGTGTGTCCGGACTTGACCGAGGACGCTGGCCTAAGCTGCAATCGCCCGGATACTCAAGTAAGTAGCCCTGTGACCGGTCATATCATCCATTTATTTATCATGGATTTGCCTTTTAACCGGCTATCCTTTGAACAGGAGTGGATAGCGCAAGCAAAACTGATACCGTGTCCAGCCCCCCTCACTGAGACCACGCCGGATCCCGTGTTAATCAAAATGTTGGAGGTAGCGCCTTCGGAGGAGGGCGAAGGGGAGAACAGGGAAACTACCACCTCTGCTAAGGAGGCTGTCAGTAAGGGGGGAATCAAGAGTCCCTCCCTCCAGGGGGAGAAGAGGACCGCTTCCGAAAACCCAGAGGCCAAAGCCTCAAAGCGGGGAAAGAAATCTGCTCCAGAAGGTCCTGTGCCGGGAGGAGTCCCGGCCGCACAGTCTCCCCAAAGGAATCAGCCCTCCAGCGAACCGTAAGTAGAAAAAAGGGAAGTTTTATAATAAGGGACATCCCTATGTTATTTCTAAGGATAACCGAAGTTTTTACCTTGTAGTTCGGATCTCAGCCCTTCTCAGCACAACTCATCCTCGGGGGACCTTTGTCCGGAGATGATGGAGAGCGAAACGCCTCCATTTGCTGCCCCGTCGGGCGGGGCGGACGACCCTGAGGTGTCGTCACGGAGGGTCTCCCCGAGTCCGGCGGGGCCTGGGAGTTCGGCACCCACTGGAGTACGGCCGGTGGAGCTGCAGGGTTTGCTCGAGAGGGCGTCTCTCTCAGAAGATCACCGTGCATTAATGAGTGCGGTGATTGAAAGGATCTCATCCGCCGAGAGCGGGTTGAATGAGGCCATCGGAAGTTTACTGACGGGGTTTGAGGTACGCAAAAAATGACATACCTTCTGACAGTTTTGCACGTAGAGTGCGCCCTGTATAGATAGTAGCCCCTGAGACTCGGTATGTTGTCGAAAGCGACAGCGTGCCAAGGATCACAATCTCAGTTACGAAATGTCGCCTTTCCTATGCAGGTGGTGGAGCGTTCGGTGGCCAACCGGACTGATGGAGTTGCCGAACTGAAGCGGCAACTCGACGTTGCGGATGCGGACATCGCGCTGGTCAATAAACGACTTAACGAGTCGCAAGGTAGGTGGTGTTTCCGCGGTCACCTGGTAAGGGAGCTGACGCCCACTCCTTACAACATGTATGCTTGATGCAGATGGTGCTGCTGCTGTGGAAGACCTTCGGGCGGAGCTTGCTCGAGCCAAAGATCAAGCCAGAAAAAGTGATGCGGCTGCCTTGAAGGCAGCGGAGGAGCTAAAAGCCGAAAAGGCTGCTCACTGCCGAAATAGGGAGGAAATGGCCGTAATGGCCGTGAAATTAAAAGATGCTATCGACCGCTATGAGGTTCTTGAAAGAGAGCGCCAAGCGGAGCAGGAGGGCCTGAAGAAGGCCACCGCCGAAGCCAAGGATGCTCGTTCTGCAATGCGGGCTATAAAGGAGGAACCGCGTCAGGCCGGAGACATTGCGGCTGGAAAGCCCTTTCTGTTGCGGAGGAAGTTCACGGATCCGAAGTATGCTCAGTTGGGCCAGTTGTGGAGTGCAGAGGATCCTTATCTGGATTTGGCGGCAAGTGCGGCGGACGCGGTTGTGCATTTCCGAAGTCAGAAGGATCATGAAATGGAAGAGCTTTTTTGGTCTCAATTCCATAGTCCGGAGCGTCCACTTCCGTTGACCGATCGGTTGGCTGAGTGGGTTGAGCTGAATAGATTGTCCGGACTTGCCATGACGGATGTGGTGGCTCATCTGTGGCCGGAAAGGCCCAAGCCGAAGAGTTATTTTGGCTTATTGCAGCAATTCCTTGGGGTGGTGCCGCATATCAAGGCGATGAAGCGGTCGGCATGCATAGAGGGTGCACGGATGGCTCTTGCCCGTGTTAAGACATACTGGGCGGAGATGAATGCCACCGATGTTGCGTCCCGGGGTTCGTACGAGAGCCGATTACCCACCGAGCACTATTTTGAGGAAGTCCTGCAGGGCGCTCGTTTAATAGAATCGCAGTGCTCGAAAAATGTCATGTTCAAATGACATGTATGATTTGAGAGATCATATTTATAATGTAACGACTTTTTATACTTGTGCGTTCAAGTATTGAAATATCTCCTGTGCGGCCGTTAATGTATATGTATTTATAACCTGAAAGATGGCAGTCTTTGGCTTCAGCCCACACACACATGGTGCGGGGGTGTTTGCAAAAAAAAGTGCATTTTCACACTTAATCCAACGTCTTGGTCCTTTGAAGGAGGTGATAGCATAGCAAACTAGGCAACCGGACTATAATGCTTTATCACTTTCACTTAGCCATAGGAGTTCGATGGTGGGGCTACGATATAGCCCCTAGAGGCACCGCACTCTCCGAACTCGGGGCGCGTGTGTGCCTGACCGGGAAACGGTCCTTCGTCAAAGCGGAGGAATTCTAAACATTCCAATAGTCGATCGAGTGGTTGACCAGTCTCTCGCTATATCATGACAGTCAGTTTTCGGCTTTCTCTACTGAGGTGCTCGCCCGGCCGAACCGGGGCACAATCGCAGTAGTTCTCCTGGTGCCGCGTTAGCCGATGGAGCGGAACGTAAGGAAGCAAAACACAGGAGCCGGGCAAACCCAACATTTTACCAAAGACATGATTCAGAGCTAATGCATATAAGGCCTAACTCGAGACGCCGAACACTCCCTAAGGTATTCGGACTTTATGATAACGGGCAGAACAATGCCCTAAGCCCCTAGTGTCCAGGTACAGGCGAGAATTTCTGACGCGGCCGATGCCAAAACGCCAACCTCCTCCTCGGTTATGGTAGGAAACCGGGGGATGAGTATCAACAAGAGACAGTAAGAAAGGTTTACGCAGGGTCTTAATCTGAAAAGAATCCTTGCAACGGGTCCCTACTGCACGTCTGCGCCTGTGTCTCCGTTGTGCTGTATCCTGGACGGGTGTAGCACGTGGTTCATCTGTAAAAGAGAAGAACTTAGTTTGGAAAAAATATCGTGCAAAAAATGTATTTAAAACAGAGTATGATTTGGAAGATGAATAAAATTGAGCTTTATTGGCTCTCATTGTTTATACATGCAGCCCCTTGTAAGGAGGTATGCGGCCGGGAAGCCCCTTGTTTATTTATGCCGGACTTGCCTAACCATGTCCGAGGTCTAAATGACCTGTTTTTAGGGGCTTTGATCAGCAAGGTTGGATTAGTGTGTGGCTGTCAATGCAGTCTCACGTTTTCCGAGGTCGAGGAACACTCGGAGTTTCCCTTTAATGAGATTATGCCGCGTGGACCGGGCATTTTGAGTGTAAGCGACGCGTAATGCGGTATTGCGTTAAAGCGGGCGAAAGCTTCACGTCCCAGTAGTGCTTGATGGCCACTTTTGAATGGGGCGATATGGTAGATTATCTTTTCACGACGGAAGTTGTCGGGGAACCGAACACAACTTTTAGTAGTACAGAGCCTGTACACTTGGCATAAAGGCCTGGCGTCACTCCTTTGAAGGAAGTGCTGCTATGGCGAATTTTGGTAGGGTCGATCCCCATTCTGCGGATGGTGTCCTGATATAGCAGGTTTATATCGCTTTCGTCATCCATTAGGACTTGCGTGAATTGTAGTCCGTCTATTATGGGATCCAATATCAAAGCAGTCCTTCCTGCGTTTTGAATACTTCTGGAGTAATCCTGATGGTCGAAAGTAATTGGGTTTGACATCCAATTTCGGAGCTCCGCTTGAGTGGATCGTGCGGTGCGTGTTTTAGTAGTTGCCGCACTATTTATCACATGAAGTTAGTTCACTATTTTGACTTCTAGTGGGAAAGTCTTCTGTTTTCCGGCCTGCTGCTTGTGGGATTCGTCATCGTCCTCGCTTGGTGTGTTGAGCCCCTTGTGTTCGGCGTTAAGTCGGCCAGACTGCTTGAAGACCCAACAATCTCTGTGGGTATGGTTTGCAGGCTTCCCGGGGGTACTGTGGATTTGACATATCCTATCCAAGATTTTGTTTAGGTTGGATAGCTCGTCACTGTTGTCCTTACTGGGCAGTGTTTTGTTATTCGGCCGAGAGCTTTTGAATCCGGCATTGACCGTCGTGCTATTTGGGCCATTTTCCTTATTCCGGCGCTGATCTTTTCTGTGTCGTGATTTCCCATTTCCATCCCTGACCTCGGATGTACTCGGGTCGCTGGTGCTGCATCTTGCTTTCCAGCTATCTTCCCCCACGCAAAAGCGGGTCATGAGGCTTGTTAGCGCGGCCATTGTTCTTGGTTTTTCTTGGCCGAGGTGTCTGGCGAGCCATTTGTCTCGGACGTTATGTTTAAAGGCTGCTAAGGCTTCGGCGTCCGGACAGTCGACTATTTGGTCCTTTTTGGTGAGGAACCTGTTCCAGAATTTGCGTGCTGACTCCCCGGGCTGTTGAGTTATGTGGCTTAAATCGTCTGCATCCGGAGGGCGGACATAAGTTCCCTGAAAATTTGCTCGAAACGCATCCTCAAGCTCTTCCCAACTTCCAATGGTATTTTCTGGGAGGCTTTTGAGCCAATGCCGAGCTGGCCCTTTGGGCTTGAGGGGTAGGTATTTTATGCCGTGGAGATCATCTCCTCTAGCCATATGTATGTGTAGGATATAATCCTCAATCCAGACTCCGGGGTCTGTTGTTCCGTCATATGCCTCTATGTTTACGGGCTTGAATCCCGCTGGAAATTCATGATCCAGTACCTCGTCGGTGAAACATAGTGGGTGTGCGGCGCCCCTGTATTTAGGTGTGCCGTTATCTTCGAACACTCGGCGGGTTGTGTTGCTTTCTGGAGCTTTCTTTTTTGCCCCATAGATGGACCTGATCGGGCCATCCTTTTTCCGCGGATCCTTATTTGGATCGTGTGCCGGATTATGTGCGGCGCCGCTTGCCGCTCTTAGACTGTTATCTGGTCGTCTATCCGGCCAGGCGGCCTCTTTCTTTTTTGACTGTGAGGGCTCTACGGCCTCGTTGTCAAATTTGGGCAACAGCTTGTGCTTCGGGTAGCTCTTTACTTGGTGACTATCGCCGTATTTATCTGCGGTCTTGAGTACTTTGCTCCATCACATTCTGAGTACGTCTTCCGCCGTTTTGAGCTTCCTCTTTTGCTTCTTCAAACTCCTTGCAGTGGCGACGAGCCTTCTGTGAAGGTTCTTATGCTCCGGTGACGTGTCCGGCGTGAGATCGTCTGGACTATTGTTTTCGCCGGGAATGGGTTGCTCGTCCACTGGTTCGCCCTGCTCTACGGCTGGGTCAGTATGGGTGCCGTTGTTATCGAAGCGGGACTTCGGGTGGCGCTTGCGTCACCGTTTTTGTTGTTTTTTGGGGGAATTATCCTTCGCCGCGTCTCGTTGTTCCTCGTTATCGCTTCCTTTTGGTGTATCCACCATGTATACGTCGTGAGTTGAGGTGGCTTTCTAGTGCCCAGTAGGCGCTGGTTCTTGGTCGTCTCCGGCATCGTCGTCCATACCGTCGATGTCTTCGGAGTCGAAGTCTAGCATGTCGGTTAAATCGTCGACAGTGGCTACTAAGTGGGTGGTGGATGGGTCTTGAATTTCTTCGTCATCCGCATCCCAGCCGTCCTGACCGTAGTCCGGCCAGGGCTCTCCTGATAACGAGAGATACTTTAGCGAACTCAGGATGTCGCCAAAAGGTGAGTGTTGAAAGATGTCCGCAACGGTGAACTCCATGATCGGCGCCCCATCGGATTCGATTGAAGGGGGCGTGGGAGGTTCGGAGTCCGGCACCTCGGAGTCACGAGCTTCACAAGGGACAAGGTCAGTATTCGGCTCTATCGCTGTAGAGGTTGCAGCCCCCGAGGCGGTGTCTAACCACCCGTCCTCGATCTGCGCAGCCGGCTCCGAATAGAGGGTCGGAGCGGACTCATGTGCGGCCTCCAGGGCACTGTCCGGCAGTAGATCTAAATCATGCCCATCGTGACAGTGCGGCGCGCTCGGCTGTGGCTCGATTCCATCGAAGATCAAGTCTCCGCGGATGTCAGCCGTGAAGTTCAGACTTCCAAATCTGTCCTGACGGCCAGAGGCGTAGCTTTCGATCTGCTCTAGATGGCCAAACAAATTGGCCCGCAGTGCAAAGCCGCCGAATACGAAGATCTGTCCGGGGAGAAAAAGTCTCACCCTGGACCGCGTCGTTGTTGATGATCGAAGGAGCCATCAAGCCTATCGGTGACGACACAGAGGAACTCTCAATGAAAGCACCAATGTCGGTGTCAAAACCGGCGGATCTCGGGTAGGGGGTCCCGAACTGTGCATCTAGGCGGATGGTAACAGGAGACAAGGGACACGATGTTTTACCCAGGTTCGGGCCCTCTTGATGGAGGTAAAACCCTACGTCCTGCTTGATTGATATTGATGATGTGGGTATTACAAGAGTATATCTACCACGAGATAAAGGAGGCTAAACCCTAGAAGCTAGCCTATGGTATGATTGTTGTTCTGTCCTACGGACTAAAACCATCCGGTTTATATAGACACGGGAGAGGGCTAGGGTTACACAGAGTCGGTTACAATGGTAGGAGATCTACATATCCGTATCGCCAAGCTTGCCTTCCACGCCAAGGAAAGTCCCATCCGGACACGGGACGAAGTCTTCAATCTTGTATCTTCATAGTCTTGGAGTCTGGCCGATGATGATAGTTCGGCTATCCGGACACCCCCTAGTCCAGGACTCGCTCACCTCATATGGGCCGAAAGACGTCGTGGGCCATACATGGGCGGAAAGTGAAATTGGCTAGTGTTATATTCGACGGGCCACATGACGTTGTTGGGCTGATTTCCTTTAGTGCCTAACGGGCCGTAAAATGGGCTATTTGCGAAGAGATTGTTAACAGGCTTTTCATGGGCCATCCCGTTAACTTTTGAGCAAGTCAAACGGGCCGGCTTTGTAAGCTAAATGGGCCAGTGGTGGGCCGTGGCATGTGTCGACATATCATAGGCGCCTATCTGACCCACTGACAAGCTGACACATGTTTCGTCCGGCCAATAAGAATTTTACACGTGGAAATTTCCCATTGGTCGGGGCTGTTAACGGGTTATCGGATCCAAAACCCGACCCGATAGCTTAACGACATTCTGTTACGGTGGATGCCACGTGTCGGTCACCCTTGACGAAAGCACTTCTGTGACGCGCGATTTATCGTCATGGAAGTGGACACTTCCGTGATGATAATTTTGGTAATGTCATGGAACACTTCTATGACAGCACAGGTATGACTATCTTGATTCTTTCATAAATTTGTCATGAATGTACATGCATGACAAAAAATGCGACCTACTGTGACAAACATGTATCATCACGGAAGTGTATTTTTTTTGTAGTGAATGCTGCATTCTCCACAGCATTTTTTGTTGCTCATTGTTCCTCTTCCCAAAATGAAGCATGCACTGGATTGCTACATAGCCTAGCAATCTGCCCTAGGGTTCCACATTTTTTGCACTTACGCTGTCTTTTTACACGACCCTCTTCACCTCTTATGATCTTGTTCTTCCTTGGTCTTTCCGGTGGTCTAGTCAGTACAGGAGAATGTAGTTTGAACCCTGGATCTACTATGTTCCATTGGTCTTTTCCCAAGAGTGCAGGCACATTGGAAGCATAAGCAACCATGAATTTGGCAATAGAAAAATATTCAGAGATGTATTGACCAACTTCACCATCTTCACCACCTATAACAATCACCAGATGTAGTGCATGTATGCATGGCTTCCCACGGAGATGCCATTGCCTACAACTACATTCCCTAGTTGCTAGGTTAATCGAATATCTCCATTCCCTGTTTTTATTCTCAGTATATGTTACCTCAGCCCCGTATGTCGCCGCTTGAATGCATTTCATGTTCAGTCCTCTTGCCTTGGCATGCAATGCCTTAATAAGAGATGAGAGCATAAGATGTCCAACATATTCTGTTTCTGCAATTCTTGTGCGAAGAGCCATCTTTATCATAATCATCTGCCGAATCTTATCAAATATTTGCCATATCAGAAGCCCTTCCAATGACTTGATCTTTGCATTGAAACACTCTGCCAGGTTACTGGTCACATAGTCTACTTTGTAGATTTTATTGAGTTTACTTCTTGACCACAACTTTCCATGATGTGCATCTAGGTACTCCTTCACCAGAGGATTGTGAGCATACAACACTCTCAAATGATGCTCACGCTTCCTCTCACTACATGTGTATGATGCTGGCCATAAGTTCTCATCATAAGCTTTACCTTTGAATTTGTTTTTGAAATTCTGCGCTAGGTATCGCATACGTTCCCTATGCTCCACTCCAGGGAATACAATTTCCTCTGCACTCTCCAAAGCCTTGCAAGCATCTATGTGTATAGCTAAACCTAGGGGTGTAACTATAAGGTTGCGCAACTGCTGCAGAAACGAGACCCAACTTTCCTCAGACTCTGCCTCCACCACACCAAATGCAACTGGGAATAGCCAGTTGTGTCCATTAACTGCAGAAGCTTCCACTAGTTGTCTTCTCCACCTTGTGTTCAAAGCAGTTGCATCAACAACCAAATAGGGCCTGCAAGCATCAAGAAACCCCTACCAACAAGCCTTGAACAAACAAAAGCCCTCCTGAAGCACTCCTTCTGAAATGACTTCCCTTTTATTTTGTATGTACATGTATGCTTGTCAATCTCTACAACACTCCTTGGAGTAGCAGCTTCCACTTCAGATTTAAATGTGTAGAGCAACTGAAAGCTCTCATTCCAAGGACCATTAATCCTATCAAGAGCCATTTCCTTAGCATAGAAAATCCTCATGTAAGGTATATCAATCTTGTACTTCTCAAATAGCTTCCCATGGAGTGTTGTTGGACCAAGTGTTGGCGTGTCTCTCAACCAATCCAAAATTGCATCTGCCACCCACCTAGTGTTTGCTAGTTTTGTTTTAGCCTTCCCTCCTTCCCCTCCTGGACGACAACATTGCTGGTGTGCATTCTTTCTTATCTGAAACAAAATGGTACCCAAACAAAATATAGTTGAGAAAACATTACACAATGATCTAAAAATAAAATGAATCAGTATAAACCGAAATACACAAACCTAAATGAACTTGCCTCAACGTATGTGATGAATGCAACCTCCATCCACACCTATCATATGGGCAATGAAGAGTGAACCTTGTTGGGTCACTCCTATCAATCACATATGTATGTTCAATGAGAATGCAATATGTAGTCACTACATTATGACAGTCCACCATTGACTGGAATATGGTGCCGACAGCTAGCTGAGGATCTTCCCTGTTCCACTCAATTGTTGGCATGTCCTCACCATCATATTCATCTAAAACTAAGCTGTCGATGTTCTCCTGCCTCTTTTCATCGCCAGTGTCATCAAACCTAGCACGACTGATATGTTCCTCCTGATATTCATCTTCCATTGCTTGTTTTGCTCAGTATCTACAAGATCAGGGAACATTCTCATCCTCATCATCATCTTGAGGCACCTCTTCGTCTGGCTCTGCATCTTGCTCTACATCGGCTGCAGCAGCGACATGAGAAGCTACACAAGAAGCGGCAACAAACATATTGTGACTTTTAGAATCACTAGCTCTACTGGGTTTCGACCTACAAGGAGTGCCGGGGTGCTCGCTATTAGCAGAGACACAAGATTTCTGAACAAACTTCCCCTTGTCATGTTCATTGCGTGGCTGAAGCACCTTGATAAGGATTTTACCGAAGCGGCTTTCAACATTCAAAGTAAAGAGCAATCCAAGATGCTCATCGCAAGTTAGTGGGAGACTTTTTTGCTCAGTACTGCTGAAACATTTCAGTTCAATAGCATCGGCAGGGCTCCACCCATATGAAGAATTTCAGAGCGCCGCAAGCAAATATTTGAACAACATACTTGTTTCTATCACCTTTGGATCGAAAAATCCAGTAATCATATGCGGTTTTGTACCACGCAGCACACTAACTTCCATCCTAACCGCCAGCCAGAAAGCAAGTGTAGGAGCAATCCTATTTGATTCAAATAAGGAAAAGTTGCAGTTAGGCTGGGAACAATTCAGCAAAATTTGATCGATTCAGGCGAGTAGCTGTCAAATAGGGCCGAATTTATGAATCAACAAATCAGTTAGAGGGGAAACGACGCTTAGCCAGATGTAATCCATGAATTATTTCACCGTGATTCGATCCAATCGTCTCCATGGTCGATGGGCTTGAGAGTCTGCTTCCCTGACATTGCTACTTAATCCCGAGGGGGATGTGGGGTAGATCTGGTGGAGGTGAAATGGGGTTAGAGGCTGGACGACACGACGACAGTGGAGGGGGCAGAGCGGCGTGGTGCTGTAGTCGCTCGAGCTTTAGGTTCAGACATGCCCACCTGACGTGTCTCAATGCGGCCCCACACGTCACAATAGTGAAAGGAGGACCCGTTCCAACGCAGCCCCACTCGTCAGGTCCAACGGGCGATAGAGTCTAGCACGGCCCCACTCATCAGAGCTAATAGTCAATGGTTTGACCTGACAGCATCCTCCATTGTGACCATTTCTGAGGGGTTTCGGACAAGGGAGTGGGGAAAAGTGAGCAAAAGTTAAGAGCATGGGAATGGATGAGTAGAGCTAAGGAACAGGGGCACAGATATAAAAATCCCTTCTTTATTTGATAATTTTGCGATGGTGAATTGGAATTCCTAGATAACCAAAAGGCAAGGAACCCATTTCACAACCGAACAATTTTCTATATGCGTCTTGCTCCTCTTTAGCTCTAGCAAAGCAAAACAATTCGCTCTTGTGAAAATTAATCTTTAGCCCCGATAATTATTCAAAAAGACAAAGCACTAGTTTCATATTTCTAGCCTTTGCGTGATTATGTTCCATGAATATGATAGTGTCATCAGCGTATTGTAAGATGGAACCCCCCCATCAACCATATGAGGGACGAGTCCACCTAGATGGTCGTGCTCCTTGGCCCTACCTATCAGCATAGCCTAGATATCAGCCACAATGTTGAATAAGATAGGAGACATTGGATCTCCTTGTCTTAAGCCCTTGTGAGTCTGGAACCACATCATTATTGACCTTAATCCCGACGCTGCCATTTTTAATAAAGAATCCACTGATAAACCACAAGTATAGGGGATCGCAACAGTTTTCGAGGGTAAAGTATTCAACCCAAATTTATTGATTCGACACAAGGGGAGCCAAAGATTATTCTCAAGTATTAGCAGCTGAGTTGTCAATTCAACCACACCTGGAAACTTAGTATCTGCAGCAAAGTGTTTAGTAGCAAAGTAATATGATAGTGGTGGTAATGGTAACAAAAGTAAAGACAGCAAAAGTAATGTTTTTGGTATTTTGTAGTGATTGCAACAGTAGCAACGAAAAAGTAAATAAGCGAGAACCAGTATATGGAAAAATCGTAGGCACCGGATTAGCGATGGATAATTATGCCGGATGCGGTTCGTCATGTAACAGTCATAACATAGGGTGACACAGAACTAGCTCCAGTTCATCAATGTAATGTAGGCATGTATTCCGTATATAGTCATACGTGCTTATGGAAAAGAACTTGCATGGCATCTTTTGTCCTACCCTCCCATGGCAGCGGGGTCCTATTGGAAACTAATGGATATTAAGGCCTCCTTTTAATAGAGAACCGGAACAAAGCATTAGCACATAGTGAATACATGAACTCCTCAAACTATGGTCATCACCGGGAGTGGTCCCGATTATCGTCACTTCGGGGTTGCCGAATCATAACACATAGTAGGTGACTATAGACTTGCAAGATAGGATCAAGAACACACATATATTCATGAAAACATAATAGGTTCGGATCTGAAATCATGGCACTCGGGCCCTAGTGACAAGTATTAAGCATAGCAAAGTCATAGCAACATCAATCTCAGAACATAATGGATACTAGGGATCAAACCCTAACAAAACTAACTCGATTACACGATAAATCTCATCCAACCCATCACCGTCCAGCAAGCCTACGATGGAATTACCCACGCACGGCGGTGAGCATCATGAAATTGGTAATGGAGGATGGTTGATGATGACGACGACGACGAATCCCCCTCTCCGGAGCCCCGAACGGACTCCAGATCAGCCCTCCCGAGAGAGATTAGGGCTTGGCGGCGGCTCCGTATCGTAAAACGCGATGATTTCTTCTCTCTGATTTTTTTCTCCCCGAAAGCCAATATATGGAGTTGGAGTTGGCGTTGGAGGGCCACCAGGGGGCCCACGAGGTAGGGGGGGCGCGCCCCCACCCTCGTGGATAGGGTGTGGGCCCCCTGGTCTTCATCTTTTGCGAGGATTTTTCTTTATTTTTTCTAAGGTGTTCCGTGGAGTTTCAGGACATTCCGAGAATTTTTATTTTCTGCACAAAAAACAACACCATGGCAGTTCTGCTGAAAACAACGTTAGTCCGGGTTAGTTCCATTCAAATCATACAAGTTAGAGTCCAAAACAAGGGCAAAAGTGTTTGGAAAAGTAGATACGACGGAGATGTATCAACTCCCCCAAGCTTAAACCCTTGCTTCAAGCAATTCAGTTGACAAACTGAAAGAGAAAAAGAAAAACTTTTACAAACTCTGTTTGCTCTTGTTGTTGTAAAGATGAAAAGCCAGCATTCAAGTTTCAGCAATTATTATGAACTAACCATACTCACAATGACACGTAGGTCTCACAATTACTCATATCAATAGCATAATCAGCTAGCGAGCCATAATAATAAAACTCGGATGACAACACTTTCTCAAAATAATCATAACATGATATAACAAAATGGTATCTCGCTAGCCCTTTCTGAGACCGCAAAACATAAATGCAGAGCACCTTTAAAGATCAAGGACTGACTAAACATTGTAATTCATGGTAAAAGAGATCCAGTCAAGTCATACCCAATATAAACCAATAATAATGAATGCAAACGACAGTGTGCTCTCCAGCGGGTGCTTTTTAATAAGAAGGGTGATGACTCAACATAAAAGTAAACGGATAGGCCCTTCGTAGAGGGAAGCAGGGATTTGTAGAGGTGCCAGAGCTCGGTTTTGAAATAGAGATAAATTATATTTTGAGCGGCATACTTTCATTGTCAACATAACAACTAAAAGACGACGATATCTTCCATGCTAAACAGATTATAGGAGGTTCCCAAACAGAATGGTAAAGTTTATACTCCCCTTCCTCCACAAGCATCAATCCATGGCTTGCTCGAAACAACGAGTGCCTCCAACATTCAACGGGTCCCAAGGGGAGTTTTGTTTGCAGTTATTTTGATTTAGTTTGCACGAAGCATGGGACTGGGATCCCGGATACCAGCCATTTTCTCGTGAATGTGGAGCGGAGTCCACTCCTCTTGAGAATAACCCGCCTAACATGGAAGATAAGGGCAGCTCTAGTTGACATATGAGCTATTCGAGCATGCAAAACAGAATGTTTATTCGAAGGTTTAGAGTTTGGCACATACAAATTTACTTGGAACAGTAGGTAAATACTGCATATAGGTAGGTATAGTGGACTCATATGGAATAACTTTGGCGTTTAAGGAGTTTGGATGCACAAGCAGTATTCCCGCTTAGTACAGGTGAAGGCTAGCAAAAGACTGGGAAGCGAACAACTGAGAGGGAGCGACAACAGTCGTAAACATGCATTAAAATTAATTCACACCGAATATAAGCATGAGTAGGATATAATCCACCATGAACATAAATATCATGAAGGCTATGTTGATTTGATTCAACTACATGCGTGAACATGTGCCAAGTCTAGTCACTCAATACATTTAAAGGAGGATACCATCCCATCATACCACATCATAATCATCCTAATAGCATGTTGGCATGCAAGGTAAACCATTATAACTCATAGCTAATCAAGCATGGCACAAGCAACTATAATCTCTAAATGTCATTGCAAATATGTTTACTTCATAATAGCTGAATCAAGAACGATGAATCATCATATTTACAAAAACAAGAGAGGTCGAGTTCATACCAGCTTTTCTCTTCCCAATAAGTCCATCATATATCATCATCATTGCCTTTCACTTGCATGACCGAACGGTGTGTATAATAATAAGAGTGCACGTGCATTGGACTAAGCTAGAATCTGCAAGCATTCAACTCAAGAGAGAAGACAAGTAATATGGGCTCTAAGTTAAATAAACAATCATGCATATAATAGCCACTAAGCATTTTCAATATAGTCTTCTCGACCCCCAAAGAAAGGAAAAGAAATAAAAACTATTTACACGGGAAATCTCCCAACAAGTAAAAAGAAGAACGGGAAATATTTTTGGGTTTTCTTTCTAATTCTACTACAAGCATGAAAAGTAAACTCACTAAATTTTTTGGTTTTTTCTTAAGGTTTAACAAACACACAAGAAGAAAGCAGGAAAAAGAAATTTAAACTAGCATGGTTATTACAGTGAAAAAGTATGAGCACCGACATCTAGCAATGAATGTGTGTGTTAACATGAATGTAATGTCGGTGGGAAATACGTACTCCCCCAAGCTTAGGCTTTTGGCCTAAGTTGGTCTATTACCAGGGATGGCCTGGCGGATACCCGTAGGTGTAGCTGGGGTCGTAGTGTGACGCAGCGGCTATTGCCGCCTGAGCTGTAGCATGGAGTCGAGCAGCCTCCGCTCTCCTTTCGCACTCATTTGCCTCCTCTCTGGTAATAATATATCTTCTTTTTGCATGTGAATCAAAGAAAGCAGGAGCTGGAAGAGCGACATGGACTACACGACGTCTGTCAAAGATTAGTCGATACTAGAGAGGTGGTTCAGTCCTCTCAACAAACTGGTGGGAAACCATAGAATCAAAATCTAAATAAGAAGGGGGTAATTCCAAATCACCCTCATGAATGACTTTCTCAAGAAAATTAGCTAAGCGGGTTGCATAAATTCCTCCATAGAAATCTCCGCTATGTCTATTCTGATGCAACCTGCGAGCTACAATGGCTCCCATATGATAAGATTGGTCTCCTAACACAGCACTCCTGAGAATACTGAGATCAGGGACAAGCATGTGACGTGCTTCATCCTTAGCATTTATGCATCTACCTACGAAGAGAGCAAAATAATGTATTGCAGGAAAGTGAACACTCCCTATAGTAGCTTGTGTTATATCTCTAGATTCCCCCACAGTTATTCTAGCAAGAAAGTCTCTATATTCAGATTTAGGGGGATCCCTGACATTACCCCAAGATGGAAGTTTGCAAGTAGAAGTAAAATCCTCTAAGTCCATGGTATAAGATTTGTCATAAAGGTCAAACATGACTAAAGGAGAATTACGCGAAGATGAAAACTCAAACCTCCTCACAAATGAACTTGTGAGATCATAATACTGGGGGCATTTGTCAGCTTCAAAGTCCTCCAGACTAGCGTTACTCAAATATGTGCTAAATTCTTCTTTGATTTCCACTTGATTCATAAAATTTTCCGATGGCCATTCACACAGCCTCACAGGAGCGTCTCTTGGTGGTTCCTCGTCAGCATCACGTATTGCAAGCCTAGGACCTTGCTTCCTTGAAGGACCACCTTGGAACATCCTCCTAAGCATATTGTTTCCTCTGAATTTTTTTTGAAATTTTTAGTAACTTCAAATAAAAGTGAATCAACTTCAATAACATTGATAGTAACAACTCCCACAAGTTCCTAGAGCCTATATAAAGCATTGGAACTACTTGGAACCATATAAATTTGACATGCAAGCTCAAGAACATGGTCACCTATGCAACACAAATTTGCAATGAATAAAGCACTAGAACAAAAAATAATTGGACCAATGGAGGAGTCACATACCAAGGAACAATCTCCCCAAGTAGTTTTGCAAGAGGTGCTTTGAGCAAGGAGATCAAAAATCACAGCAACGGGGGCTGGAACTCGTGCTTGAGTTGGTTTTTCGTGTTTGTGTGAGGCAGAGGAAGAAGATGGGTGCAGGAATAAGTGGAGGAGGGCCACCGTGGGCTCACGAGGCAGGGGGGTGTGCCCAGGGGGGTAGGGCGCGCCCTCCACCCTCGTGACCAGGTGGCAGCTCCCCCCGTGGTAATTTTTGCACAGTAAATTCTCAAATATTCCCGAAAAATCATATTAAATTGGCATGACATTCTGAGGACTTTTATTTTCGGGATATTTTTATATTGCACGGATAAGTCAGGAAACAGACAGAAAAATACTATTTTACTTTATTTCTACTAAATAACAGAAAATATAAAGAGGGTACAGAAGGTTGTGCTTCTAGTTTCATCCATCTCGTGATCATCAAAATGAACCCACTAACAAGGTTGATCAAGTCTTGTTAGCAAACTCATTCCGCATAATCACGGAACTAGAGAAATTTCGAATCACATTAAGTTACCTCAACGGGGATATGAAAATCCCCAACAATAAGAATATCATACTTTTTCTTGACAGTAGGGAGAGGAAATTCAAAACCTCCAAATATAATCGATGGAATCTTTCCAATAGAGTTGATACTATAAACTTGAGGTTGTTTCCTCGGAAAATGCACCGTGTGCTCATTGCCATTAACATGAAAAGTGACATTGCCTTTGGTGCAATCAATAACAGCCCCTGTAGTATTAAGAAAAGGTCTTCCAAGAATAATAGACATACTATCATCCTCGAGAATATCAAGAATAACAAAGTCCGTTAAAATAGTAATGTTCGCAGCTACAACAGGCACATCCTCACAAATACCGATAGGTATAGCAGTTGATTTATCAGCCATTTGCAAAGATATTTCAGTAGGTGTCAACTTATTCAAGTCAAGTCTACGATATAAAGAGAGAGGCATAACACTAACACCGGCTCCAAGATCACATAAAGCAGTTTTAACATAATTTCTTTTAATGGAGCATGGTATAGTAGGTACTCCGGGATCTCCAAGTTTCTTTGGTATTCCACCCTTAAAAGTATAATTTGCAAGCATGGTGGAAATTTCAGCTTCAGGTATCTTTCTTTTATTAGTAATAATATCTTTCATATACTTAGCATAAGGATTTGTTCTGAGCACATCAGTTAATCGCATACGCAAAAAGATGGGTCTAATCATTTCAGCAAAGCGCTCAAAATCCTCATCATCCTTTTTCTTGGATGGTTTCGGAGGAAAAGGCATGGGTTTCTGAACCCATGGTTCCCTTTCTTTACCATGTTTGCTAGCAACAAAATCTCTTTTATCATAACGTTGATTCCTTGATCGTGGGTTATCAAGATCAACAGCAGGTTCAACTTCTACATCATTATCATTACTAGGTTGAGCATCAACATGAACATTATCATTAACATTATCACTAGGTTCATGTTCATCACCTGATTGTGTTTCAGCATCAGAAACAGAGATATCATTCGGATTCTCACATGGTTCAGCAATAGGTTCACTAGAAGTTTGCAGAGTCCTATCATTTTTCTTTTTCTTCCTCTTAGAAGAACTAGGTACATCAATATTGTTTCTCTGAGAATCTTGCTCGATTCTTTTAGGGTGGCCTTCAGGATACAAAGGTTCCTGAGTCATTCTACCAGTTCTAGTAGCCACTCTAATAGCATAATCATTTTTCTTACTATTCATTTCATCAAGCACTTCTTTATGAGCTTTAAGTACTTGTTCTACTTGAGTGGTAACCATAGAAGCATGCTTGCTAACAAGTTTAAGTTCACCTCTAATATCAGCCATATAATCACCCAAGCGTTTAATCATAAAATTATTATGTTTTAATTGTCTACCAAAATAAGCATTAAAGTCATCTTGCTTAAACATAAAGTCATCAAACTCATCCAAGCACTGACTAGCAATTTTAGTAGGAGGGACTTTAGCTTTATCATATCTATAGAGAGAATTTACCTTTACTACCTGTGTCGGGATATAGGAAGGTTCTTCATGAAATAAGTAACTGAGATCATATACTTCTTCAACAGGCGGTAAATTAAGACCATGTATTTCTTCAATAGGAGGTAAATTCTTAACATCTTCAGCTTTAATACCTTTTTCTTTCATAGATTTCTATGCCTCTTGCATATCTTTGGGACTGAGAAATAGAACACCTCTCTTCTTCGGAGTTGGTTTAGGAATAGGCTCATTAATTCGCTTAGGAACTGGCTCAGGAGGTGGTTCAAGAGGTGCCCAATTATTTTCATTTGCCAACATATTATTCAATAGAATTTTTGCGTCATCCGGTGTTCTTTCCCTGAAAAGAGAACCAACACAACTATCCAGGTAATCTCTGGAAGCATGAGTTAGTCCGTTATAAAAGATATCAAATATTTCAGGTTTCTTAAGAGGACGATCAGGCAAAGCATTAAGTAACTTGAGAAGCCTCCCCCAAGATTGTGGAAGACTCTCTTCTTCAATTTGCACAAAGTTGTATATTTCCCTCAAAGCAGCTTGTTTCTTATGAGCAGGGAAATATTTAGCAGAGAAGTAATAAATCATATCCTGTGGACTTTGCACACAACCAAGATCTAGAGAATTATACCAAATCTTAGCATCACCCTTTAATGAGAACGGAAATATCTTGAGTAAATAAAGGTAGCGCGATCTCTCATTATTAGTAAACAGGGCAGCTATATCATTGAACTTAGTAAGATGTGCCACAACAGTTTCAGATTCATAACCATAAAAAGGATCAGATTCAACCAAAGTAATTATATCTGGATCAACAGAAAAATCATAATAATCCTGATCAGGCACACAGATAGGTGAAGTAGCAAAACCAGGGTCGGGTCTCATTTTATCTCTAAAAGATTCTTTACTCCATTTAACTAGCAACCTCTTAAGTTCACGTGTATCCTGGCAAGCAAGAATAGCTACAGAAGATTTAGCATAAAAAAGATAACCCTCAGGAATAGTAGGCATAGGTTCATCATCACTCACATCATCGTGTTCAGGTTCAATAATTTCTCTTTCTCTAGACCTAGCAATTTGCTCATCAAGAAATTCACCAAGTGGCACAGTAGTATCAAGCATAGAAGTAGTTTCATCATAAGTATCATGCATAGCAGAAATGGCATCATCAATAACATGCGACATATTAGAATCAATAGCAATAGTAGGTTTAGGTGTCGCAAACTTACTCATAACAGACGGAGAATCTAGTGCAAGGCTAGATGGCAGTCCCTTACCTCCCCTCGTAGTTGAGGGCAAAATAGTAGTTCGATCATCTTTCAAGTTCTTCATAGTGTCCAACATATATAAATCCAAAGTGACTCAAAGAATAGAGCTATGCTCCCTGACAACAGCGCGAGAAAAAGGTCTTGATAACCCACAAGTATAGGGGATCGCAACAGTTTTCGAGGGTAAAGTATTCAACCCAAATTTATTGATTCGACCCAAGGGGAGCCAAAGAATATTCTCAAGTATTAGCAGCTGAGTTGTCAATTCAACCACACCTGGAAACTTCGTATCTGCAGCAAAGTGTTTAGTAGCAAAGTAATATGATAGTGGTGGTAACGGTAACAAAAGTAAAGACATCAAAAGTAATGTTTTTGGTATTTTGTAGTGATTGTAACAGTAGCAACGGAAAAGTAAATAAGCGAGAACCAGTATATGGAAAACTCGTAGGCACCGGATTAGCGATGGATAATTATGCCGGATGTGGTTCGTCATGTAATAGTCATAACATAGGGTGACACAGAACTAGCTCCAGTGCATCAATATAATGTAGGCATGTATTTCGTATATAGTCTTACGTGCTTATGGAAAAGAACTTGCATGACATATTTTGTCCTATCCTCCCGTGGCAGCGGGGTCCTATTGGAAACTAAGGGATATTAAGGCCTCCTTTTAATAGAGAACCGGAACAAAGCATTAGCACATAGTGAATACATGAACTCCTCAAACTATGGTCATCACCGGGAGTGGTCCCGATTATTGTCACTTCGGGGTTGCTGGATCATAACACATAGTAGGTGACTATAGACTTGCAAGATAGGATCTAGAACTCACATATATTCATGAAAACATAATAGGTTCAGATCTGAAATCATGGCACTCGGGCCCTAGTGACAAGCATTAAGCATAGCAAAGTCATAGCAACATCAATCTCAAAACATAATGGATACTAGGGATCAAACCCTAACAAAACTAACTCGATTACATGATAAATCTCATCCAACCCATCACCGTCCAGCAAGCCTACGATGCAATTACTCACGCACGGCGGTGAGCATCATGAAATTTGTGATGGAGGATGGTTGATGATGATGACGGCGATGAATCCCCCTCTCCGGAGCCCCAAACGGACTCCAGATCAGCCCTCCCGAGAGAGATTAGGGCTTGGCGGCGGCTCCGTATCATAAAACGTGATGATTTATTCTCTCTGATTTTTTTCTCCCCGAAAGCCAATATATGGAGTTGGAGTTGGCGTCGGAGGGCCACCAGGGGGCCCGCGCCCAGGGGGGCGCCCCACCCTCATGGATAGGGTGTGGGCCCCTGGTCTTCATCTTTTGCGAGGATTTTTCTTTATTTTTTCTAAGGTGTTCCGTGGAGTTTCAGGACATTCCGAGAATTTTTATTTTCTGCACAAAAAACAACACCATGGCAGTTCTGCTAAAAACAGCGTCAGTCCGGGTTAGTTCCATTCAAATCATACAAGTTTGAGTCCAAAACAAGGGAAAAAGTGTTTGGAAAAGTAGATACGACGGAGACGTATCATCCACTTGTTTCCTCCAGGTTTCATTGAACCCCTTCATCCACATGGCTTGTTGGAGGAAAGGCCATTTGACCTTATCATATGCCTTCTCAAAATCCACCTTGATGATCACCCCATCTAGTTTCTTTGAATGGATTTCATGTAAAGTTTTTTGTAGGAAAACTACCCCTTCGAGGATATGTCTCCCAGGCATGAAGGTAGTCTGACTCGGTTGTACCAGCGAATGGGCAATCAGTGTCAACTTCCATAAAATTTTTGAAACTCACATTCAGAAGACAAATTGGCCTGAACTTTTCAAGGCGAACTGCTTCCTCTTTCTTTGGCAACAACGCTATCATACCAAAGTTAGGATTAAAGAGTTGCACATGGCCATTGAAAAAGTCATGGAACATGGGCATAAGGTCACACTTTATAATATGCCAACATTTTGTATATAATTCCACAGGGAACCCATCTGGTCCAGGCGCCTTATTCTGTTTCATTTGGGTATTGCTTTGAAGACTTCCTTCTCCGTAAAAGGTGCAGATAATATCTCATTTTCATCTGACATAAGCTGAGGTACATCTCCAACTGCAAGCTCATCAAGGGACACATTATTGTCCACTGGAGGCCCAAGTAGTTCTTTATAGTAATTGGAAATGTATAACTTTAGGTTCTCATGCCACACCACCGTCCCTTCATCCTGCTCGAGCTAGATGATTTTGTTTTCCTATGTTTGCCATTTGCAATCATATGAAAGAATTGAGTATTGTCGTCCCCTTGAACAACTTCTAGAATCTTAGCACACTAAGGCCCATTTTATTTCTTCTTCTCTAAGAAGTATGCGAAGTTTATGCTCGGCCTTGGACTTTTCGGCCAGCTCAGTAACATTGAGAACGTTAGATTTTGCTCTAAGATCTAACGCCTCAATCAAATAATGAGTCTTTCTCTTTCTTGTTTATATAACCCACTTTAATTTTTGGCCCAACCCCACAAAATTGTTGTAGGTGTCTAATCTTATTTTGCCATCGTTCAACATTGGTATGTCCACCCACAGGCATGGCCCGTTCCCTTGCAATGATGTCTAAGAAATTTTCCATTTCAAACCAGCTTAATTCAAAGGAAAAAGTATTCTTGTTAGCTATATGAGTCGCTTCTCTCGAGTCAACTAAGAAGGGTGTGTGGTCTAAGATCGCACGCTGCATCGCATGCACCATTACGAGTGGGAACTTTTGTTCCCATTCCACACTAGTAAGCACTCTATCCAACTTCTCATAAGTTGGAATAGGCAACGAATTCGCCCAAGTGAACTGTCTACATGTGAGGTCAATCTCCTTCAAATTGAGACTCTCAATAATCACATTGAACAAGAATGACCATCTTCCATCGAAGTTGTTATTATTCTTTTCTTCTAATCATGTTAAAGTCTCCTCCAACTAAGACCGGTAGCCGTTCATCCCCGTAGATCCTAACCAGACCAGGAAGGAAGTCGGGCTTAAATTCAGGTTGGGCTGCTCCGTACACGGCTACTAGAGCCCAACGGAATCCATCCATTTTTGACCTCACCCGAAACTTCACTGCGAAATTACCTCGAACCACAATCATTACCTCTAACGCTTTGCACTTAACAACCAATACGATCCCACCAGATCTTCCTCTAGAGGGCAAGCAGTGCCGGTCAAAATCTATTCCACCATATAAGGTTCCAAAGAACTGCAAGGTGAAGTTATCTCTCCTATTTCGGTAAGGGCAATAAGTTGGAGCTTATGATCAATTGATGCTTCTGCAAGGAACTTTCTTTTAGCCAAGTCTGCTAGACCTCTGCTATTCCAAAAAATTCCTTTCATTGGTCATCATGATTTATTTCTTGAATTTGATTATCGCACTTCTACAAACTGCCAGTGTCGGATAAACCTTGCTCTTCCAGGAACGTTTTGGTTTATCAGTCATTCCTTCCACGTCCATCTGACCGGTGGCAGCTTGTGTAGTGCAAACTAGCGATAAAGGGTCTACATGTCCGTCGGACTCGATTCCCTCTAACTCCACTTAGGGCTCTGAGGTGGGTATGAGGTCTTCGCAAAAGCTCTCGAGAACTAATACCCCCATGTTGTTAATACCATCTTCATTCATGGGCTTCACAGCCGCAATATTTCGGATTATCTCAGACGCTCTCTCAACTTCCAAGTATAATCAATCATTAAATGATTCTGCAATTTCCTTCCTGTTGGATCCTAGGTATATTACTAAGTTGGTTGCCTTACCGATTATATCATGTTCAGAAAAATGCAAAATGGAACAACTCGTATTAACAGACATACATGTAGTTGCCTCGATGTCACAAAGCTTTCGTGCCCTCATAGCACGCTCTACTGCAGGTCGTTAGCATCGGGTTGGGCCTGAATCCGGTTACTGACACGCCTGTGAGCAGATACTGGCACTACTAGGGAAAATCCTAGCAGCAGCGCGGGTTTTAGGCCTATCAGTTGCGCGGGCAGGAGCGCTACTGATAAGGCGCTATAGCTAATGCTTAGCAATAGCACGCCTCGACCCACGCTACTGGTAAATTGACTTAGTAGTAGCGCTCCTTCAGAACAGCGCTACTGGTAATTAGTAGTAGCGCTTCTCCTCTCCCGCGCTACTACTATTATTTAGTATTTTATTTCTTTTTTATTTCATGTTGTATTCATACACCTTTACACAAGTTTTCATACAACAGGAATTTAGAGATTGTTTTTACATAATAATGAGTTATTACATCATGGGGTGAAAGAACCGTGGACTAGTTTCAAGTGGATGTCCATCCACTTGAAACTAATCCGCGGTTCTTTCACCCAATGACATAATAATATCATCATCATCATCATATCATTAACAACTTATCATCATAATACATCATTGTCATATAACACCTCCTCAAGATCATCGTTTTCATCATTGACATCACATAACACCTCCTCAAGATGATCATTATCAACTCTAACACATTACCACATAATAAACATATTGTACCTCATAGGACCTATTTCATTTGATTAAGACCTACTACATTTTCTAAGGTAAAATAGCAAAAAACAAGATAGCCCCTGACTCTCCATTATGGAGAATGGAGATGAGCCTGTCTCCAATTCTTGCCTTTCGCTGAATGTTACTTCCAAGAACCTCCTTGCGAATGTCAATACATTTCTTCCATTCTTTGATGAACATGTGTTCACGGGTTTTAGAAATCCGATATGCACAGGTGAGCTCCGTAGATTTACCTGGCAGTATGTTCAGAACTGAGAGGCGACCATGCAGAGACATCAGACGAGGCACACAATCCATCGGGAGTTTCTGTTGAAAAACATAATAATAACTTCGTAGTTAGCAATGATGTACTAGTTTTAGAAGTATGCAAAAGATGCACGGATGTCGTAATAGTAAAAAATCTTACCAGGGTATCTCCAGAGAAGTTACTGTGGTTCAACACATGCACTAGTGGCACGTATTCACCATAATTTGGAGGAGTTCGATAATAGTTATTGTAATTCTCAAGAAGAGTACAAAATGCAATCAGATGATTTTTCTCCTTATACGTTAATTCGGTGCCATCGGTGTAGTGGGTTTTATCTACCATCTTCCGCACAGTCTTTGAAGAATCAAAATAAGCTGTCAATGGAAATAAGCTATCAACTATTTTGAAATAAACAATATAAATTAGTTAATAACTATGTTTGAGAAACTCACATAGCGGTACAATCGGAAGCGTATCAACAAGGACCCAAATGTCCATATTGTCTTGCTCGATTCTAGGATCACCAAGATCCATGGTGACAATCATACCCTCATAAAACCATACATTTTGCAAAGTGCTTTCCAATTTTGGCTACCAAAATGCGTTACGCTTTGAGCATTGCACAGATTTACTTCAAAATCCATATCATGATGGGTCCTTAGGTTTATTTTCTTTGTTTCGAAATTTTCATGGTCTTCAAAACCCATCCTCTCCAAGACATAGCGTCTTGCATGGCATGGGATAAGCTAGTCGAATTGTAAAATATGAAAATTAGACGTTGAAATAGTTGAAGTCATGCTTAATTACGAAAAAAACACTTGTCGTTGTTGCGTACCGTTTCACAATCGAAGGTCTCCTCGAGCTTAATGTTGAAGCGCCGATCTTCGTCCAGCCGAACGAACCTGTCGCACATACCTCGATCGTCGTGGCACCAGCTACACTCCCCCGGGAGACTGTCGTCGTCCGAGTATGAAATTTCCTACAATCATAATTCAAAGATTAAACTTGTACATATTCTAGCACAAGTCATGCCAGAATTCACGAAAAAATCCGGCATGACCTTTGCTAAAAAAGGACATATCGAGCGCCTGAAATTTGCCGGAACGGAAATTAATCAACACTCCGGCAAAACATAGGCCACTCGGAGATGTAAACTAAACATGAACGGCCACTTGGGCAACCACATATCCTATTTGAGCAACAACACAAGATATACAAGGATATTTGGCTGGTCTCACCTCGATGTCGGAGGGGGTCGGTGACTGGGACGACGGCGGGGATGTCGGAGGGGGTCGGTGACTGGGACGACGGCAGGGATGTCGGAGGGGGTCGGTGACGGGGACGACGGTGGTCACCTGAAACCATATAAGTTATCACTAATACATCCCGACTAATTGCTTAAACTAAAAAATAACAACAAATATGACATGTTCAACTAGTTTTATTAATTCAACTAGTTCTTACTAAATGTAAACTTACTATAAATAGAAAAAAAACTAGTTCTTTCTAAAAATAAAGTAGTTCAACTAGTTATATTAATTGTCTTACTAAAAATACATTAGTTCTATTAATTCAACTAGTTCAACTAGTTTATTAATTTACTTACTATACTAGTTCAACCACAACTAAAGTAGTTCAACTACCACTACTACTACTAAAAATCTAGTACTAACTAAGCAACATCTAGTACTAGCTATGAACCCTAAATTAACATCTACTACTACTAAATCTAGTACTAACTAGTGGCAGGGGGTGGGGGCGACGGAGAGGTAGCTAGGGGCGGCGAGGTCGAGGGCGGTGGGAGGAGGGCTGCCGGCGGAGGAGGGAGGAGGGCCGGCCGCAGGCGGAGGGAGGAGGGCGGCGGCGGAGGAGGGAGGGGCGGCCGCAGGCGGAGGGAGGAGGGAGGAGGGACAGAAGGAGGGGAGTACCTCGGCGGCGGACGGACGAAGGCGGCGGTGGCGGCGGCGACGCACGACAACGGTTATCGGCACGCGGGCGAGAGTGAGATCAGTGTGAGTGAGGACCGGTCGTGCGCGTGGGGATAAGGTAGGGATAGTTGTAGCGCGTTTACCAAAACGCGCTACAGCTAATCTGAATAGCAGTAGCACTTTGCGTATAAACCGCTACTGCTAAGTGTAACTATACAAAAAATACATCAATGCAAAAATACATTGGCCATCAATGATCTTTTTGTGTACAATCTGAATTGTCAATATGAGTCCCCTCCGGTAGGAACCGGAGAGGACTCGTATTGCGGCCACAAATTTTACACATAGAGTTCAGTGAAGACCAACTGGTTGTGGTAGTTTCAGAAATAACAAATTTAAGGTGGTAAACACCCTGTTCACGGAGCGAGGTGGGACTAAACTTGTGGGCTGATCTTAGCAGTAGCGGTTTTCCTAGAAGCGCCCTGCTGCTAACTTCTATAGCAGTAGCGCTGTTCTGTACAGAGCGCT
>NC_041391.1:13565959-13582819 GCF_002162155.2 Triticum dicoccoides | reverse complement strand
GGGCGAGGTCATTGCAATTATAACAGTAGCGCGGTTTGTGGTGGACGCGCTACTTCTATTTTCCTTTCAGCAGCGGGTTTTGGTGAAACGCGCTGCTGCTAAATAGCAGTAGTGTGGTATTTTGAGGAGCGCTGCTGGTAAGGTTCTGTGTATAGGCTTTTCCCTAGTAGTATGGGTTCATAATCCCACCGAAAGCAATTACCTCCTCCGTAGTCCAGTTCCTCGGGGCATAGTCCCTTGCCACGCTCCCATCAGGTCTGACAGGCGCCGACGAGGGAGGTGTGGGCGACAAGACCCCTCCAGCCGACACGAGTAGCTAGTGCTTTGATGCCGGATCCACGGCACCTCAGCAAGTGTTGGTGAAGATGGAGCCTGCCTAGGCTCCGAACAATGATGAGAGACAGGAGGTGAGTTGAGGGCCTCCTGACCGCACCCCCCTCTTCTTGACATTGTAGAGGCACCGGGAAGACCCGACAGCCGGCACGGTGCCAGACCCCAGAACCTCCTGTCTTGGGGCGCCGACTGTCACCATCGTGGCAGGCACCATCGACCCGGTGACCAGCGCAGAAACCTCCTGTCTCGGGGCGTCGTCCACAGCCTACTGACAAGCATCAGTCGGTACCAGCGACAGCTCCTGCTCCGCCGGATCATCCAACTCTACCTTGTGGCTCCATATGCGACTGGGGGTAGAGGAAGCACCGAACGAACCAACTACAACGTATTCATCGGTGTCGCAGATTGTGAAGGCCTCTTGGCAGAGTCATCCGCCTTATCTAACTGTCGAGCAAGCCCCTTGGCCTTCTCATGAGAGTTAGGATCTTCTCCCTTGTCCAGACCCCTGGAGGCACCATCGCCATCTGTCATATCCACATTGTGACTCCCATTCAATTCCTGAAACAACGGAGAATAGTCAATCTCCACGTCAAGGTCGTACAAGACACCCACATGAGGCCATCTCACCACTTCCGATACAAACTCGATGTTCACCACACTGCCAAGAAACCTTGCCACGCCATTTGCGCGGGTAAAAGGCATATCAACCTGTTCTGTCTAGCCTACGAGAGACCCCAAGCTCCAGGCCACCAACAAATTATTAAGCGGCTTCGGTGGTGCTCCAGAAAAGCAAACCCAAATCCAAGACATTGGTAACCTGTGGCTCTTTCTGTTTTCACTCATCAAATTCCAGAATGCAGTTAGTGCTGGGCATCCTACACATGCCGAACTTAAGGAGTCGGGTTTGATCCCCCCTCATCAGAAAGTTAACCTTATAAGATTCCATTGGAAATCGCCAGGTGCAAGCTCACGAAGCTGCTGCACAATTTGTTCCTCAGTCATAGATCCATTCGTTACCTTGACCACTCCTGGAAAAGAACTGTCCATCAAATGTGTTATCTGGTCAACATCAGGTGACTCAAAGAACATCAATTCCAAACAGCACACCCCATACATTGTAATGACCGGCTTTGGTCCCAGAAGAAGGGGGTACTGTCCAGACAAATGCTTGGCCTTAAGACATATGTCGCAAAGCTCCTTAGTGCACCATGCACAAAATGTCCCGGTTCTCCGCACCGGTAACAAAGCATCTTCTCTTTTTTACGCGCCCATTTCGAAACTCTTTCGCCATCAGACTTTTCGGAAGCAGAATCCCGAGGCATCGCCGCGCTTTTCTTGGCGGCAGGAACCTTCACGGCCAAGCACGCACCGCGTCCATGGCCTGCCCGGACAAGGCCGGCGAAGAAGAGGCTGCAACCATCAGCTCCGAGGCAGACTTCGGCAACACCTCTTTGGAAGCCTGCACCGGTGGTGGCGGAGGCGGCCACGGTGGAGGAGGCCGCCTGCCCCTTCCTCGACCCCCGTGAAACGCACGGTGCCCGCCCTGGTATCGGTAGTTCGGCCCGGCGACCCCCTCAATGAAGTTGCCCGGCGGGCCTTGGAAGTCACGACCACCGCCCATCGACGACGAGCCGCAATGTTGGCCTTTGCCGTAAGCATCATATCCATCATCGCCCCTTGCCCGCGCGCGGAGGGTTTCTGTTGCCGTCGACCGTGCCATGATGCTCACGACCGACTCCACTGTCACGACCTCGACCGACACTCAGAGAATTTGCCCCCGCAGCGGCGACACGCCTGTACCGAGATGGTGCCTGATGCCTGGGCCGGCCATCAGCTCTACCCTGCGGCTGAGCTCCACGGGGAGGCTGCGACGGCACTCCACGAGGATGCTGCGGAGACGCCGCTTTGGCGGGAGGCGGCTGGCCCATTTCCCGTCCAAACATGGCATCCTTTACAGCCGCACAGGGACCGGCAATCCTCGTGGCGTGGCCCTGCCTGAGCGAAGGAAAACCAGGCGAGGCGATTCGACGAGAAACCCTAGCAGCATCCACGCGACGTGCAAGGTCGGGCTCCCGATTCAAGATAGCTGCATGCATCCATGCTAGGGGCGAGGGAACAGGGCCAACGGTCTGGGCTTTGCTCTGGGTCATATACCCAGGAGCCTCGGAGCCCACTACCATGGTTGCAGCCTTCGGCCCACACGAGCCCAGCAGGAAATTCAAACAAGCAGAGCGAGCCGCCCGAATCCCATCTGATCCGGCGATCACTGGCACCGGCGACTGTGCCACCGCCCGCCCCTTGTTCTTCTTCTTTCTTGTAACTAAGGTTCACATCTCCGGATGATTGAAATCAGACAAAGTAATCGGCGGGAGACAAACCTTAGGGATCGGCCCTTGCCAAGGCTTCATCTTCGGCTACGCCGACTCCGAGGATTGCCGGCTTGCGCCCTTTGGCTCGACATCATCCTTGCGTTCTCCCGCTGGCGAAAATGCAACTCCGGGCACCGATGAGGTTGTCGGCTGCAAGATCATGACCGCCGGACGCTCCCTTCATCTTCGTCATCGCTGCCTGTCAGCAGCCAAAATCTGCCTCGGATCCGCCGCCACCTCCCTGAGCTGTGTTGGAATCAACCACGTAGTAGAAGTCCTGTCCGGTATGGACTAGGAGCAGTCACCGACTCGGTTTGGGTTAGCTAGCTTTGTACTAGTATAAATATAGCTGTACCCTACGTTGTAATATCAGATCAATCAAAGCAATAAAAGTACAAAGGCTCGACACGAGCCTGTTGCTATAACTCGGCGTGTTGTCTCGTGAGCTACGGGGTTAATCGATCGGCCGGCTGCGTAGAGCTAGCTAGTGCAAGCTAGCTTCTTCTGGTAGTGTGAAGCTAATCGATCCACCAGGGTGCTTGCCTGCTTATTGTTGCACGTACGTCCGTTGGCCAAAGTATCGGCCAACCGGGACTCGACAGAAAGTACTCGTCGGTGTTCGTACATTTGGGACCGAAGCCAACAATTGGTATCTAGAGCAAGGTTGATCTTCTAGTAACGGAAGGTCATGACGGGCAAGGAGATCGTGGAATCGTCCGGAGCGGCTAAAGTACTTGCCGTACCCGGTACGTCATACCCACGGTTTGATCGCGAGAACTTCGGGGTCTGGAAGGCCCTCATGGAGTGTGGTCTCCGCGCCAACGAGCTATGGGACGTGGTCGATCCAGGAGGCGACGCGTTCAAGAAGGAGGGAGCCGAGCACCGGAAGGATCGGCAGGCGGCGTCGGCGATTTATTCGGTGATGCCGATGGATGTCCTCCAGCACCTAATCGCCAAAGAAACGGCGAAGGAGGCGTGGGATACTTTGAAGCTCATGTTCGAGGGACACACCCGCGTCAAGCAAGCCAATCTCCAAACTCTCCTAAGGAACTACGAGACTTTGGTCATGGGCGACAATGAGTCCGTGGATGCGTTCGCTTCACGGGTGGCTACTCTCGTCAATCGGATCCGCGCGCTGGACTCAAGGAGAGGAGGCGAGGGCTCTAGCAGCAACACTCGCCAAGATCGTGCGCCAAAAGAACAAAGTAAGAAGAACGCCGGGGACGGCGCTCCGAAGAAGAAGAAGTTCGACAAGCGCAAGATCAAGTGTCACAACTGTGGCATCATGGGGCACTTCAAGTCGGAGTGCAAGAAACCACCGAAGGAGAAAGCTCTCATGGCCAAAGGAGGCGATGATGGAGACATGATGCTCATGGTCGAAGTATGCGAGCTAATGGATGAGGATAGTCCAGCTCCAAAGGTGCCGGCTACAGAGGTTGTCACGCTCTTAGAGGAGGCAGTTTATCTTCACGATAAGAAGAGGATGAACACATCGAGGCATGTGTGGTACCTCGACACGGGCGCTAGCAACCACATGACCGGCGACAAGGACCAGTTTTCTGAGCTCAGTGTTTCGGTGGGAGGCACGGTTCGATTCGGCGACGGACGGACCGTTGACATCGCAGGGCGAGGTACTGTCCTGTTTGAGTTGAAGAATGGCGGTCACAAGGTACTCACAGATGTGTACTATATTCCCAAGCTAAAGAGTAGCATCATAAGTCTTGGCCAGCTCGAGGAGCGTGGTTGCAAGATTGTGCTCGAAGATGGCTTTCTATGGGGGTATGATCGTCAGAGGATGTTGATTATGAAGGTGCAGAGGTCACCGAACAGGCTCTACGTCCTCAACTTGGATCGTGTGGATCCGGTATGTCTCCTGTCGAGCATGGACGACTCGGCATGGAAGTGGCACGCGCGCTACGGTCATCTAAATTTCCAGGCTCTTCGGCAACTTGGACAAAAGGAGATGGTACGTGGTCTACCGTGCATCAATCATGTCGACCAAGTGTGCGACGGTTGTCTCATTGGGAAACAAAGGCGAGCCCCGTTCCCAAGAGAGGGAAACTTTAGAGCGAGTAAAGCTCTTGAGTTGGTCCACGGAGACTTGTGTGGACCGATTACACCGGCCACCCCTGCCGGAAACAGATACTTCTTGCTCGTCGTCGACGACTTCAGCAGATTCATGTGGATTGTGTTGTTGAAGACGAAGGATCAAGCTTTGCAAGCTTTCAGGATAATAAAAATGGCGGCTGAAGTAGAATCTGAAGCCAAGCTGAAGGCCCTCCGTACCGATCGGGGGGGTGAGTTCAAGTCCCGTGCATTCACGGACTTTTGCGAAGCTCAAGGCATCAAGAGGTATCTTACGGCGCCATATTCACCGCAGCAAAACAGTGTTGTGGAACGGAGGAATCAAACCGTGGTGGCGATGGCACGAAGCATGTTGAAAAGTAAAGGCATGCCGGGCAAGTTTTGGGGTGAGGCGGTCAATACGGCCGTTTACTTGCTGAACCGGGCTCCAACCAAGAGTGTGGTTGGGATGACGCCGTACGAAGCATGGTACGGACACAAGCCCACGGTTGATCATCTTTGCACTTTCGGGTGCGTAGCGCATGTGAAGACAGTGACCGGGCATACTAGCAAATTGGCGGATCGGAGTACTCCAATGGTGTTGGTTGGCTATGAAAAAGGCACGAAGGCATACCGTGCGTGCAACCCCTCAACCAATAAGGTGGTTGTGACGCGCGACGTGGTCTTTGAAGAAGCAAGGTCATGGAATTGGAACTCCACCGAGCCGGTATACCCGTCTTCCGATGATATTTTCAACGTTGTTTACGATGATTATGAGCATGCAGACATTGGTGATCAACCGGAGACGTCGGCCGCGACAAACGGCGCGGACGGCGCGGCAGAAAATGGAGACGCGCCAGCTACTCCCGCTGCGTCACACACGCACGAGCAAGAAGGACCGGCTGGTGCGCCTGAAGACACGCCAGGCAGCGCCAGCGGCGCTCGATCTGGTGGCTCACATATGCGTGGAGGCACTGGACGAAGCCCATCAGGAGGCTGTCCACCTCAAAGCCCAGGTGGCTCATCAACCAGCCCGGGAGCAAAAAGCCTGTCCACTGGAGGCGTTTCGAGCAGCCCACGTGCTGCACCACAAGGACATCAAGGCCACGTACGTGAAGGCCATGTACGTGAAGATGATACACATGTTTTGGATTGTTCATCTAATGGAGATGCAGCCAGTTCGGAGGAACAGGATTCGCCAGAAATTGGGAGTTTGGAAACTCCGGATGAAAATTCCTCGTCTTCGACTGAACAGGAGACAAGGGAACGTCCGCCGACACCAGTCCGTCTTCGGCCAGTGGCGGATTTATATCCGAAGAAAAATCTAGTGAAAATAAAAAGAAGAGGACGACAGTGTCTACTTAGCGTCGAGGAACCGACGAAATTTGAAGATGCAAATACGGAGGAGTGTTGGCGTCGTGCTATGGATGAGGAGTTGGGATCGATCCGAGACAACAATACATGGGAGCTCGTGGATCCACCCGACGACCATAAAATCATAGGGCTCAAGTGGGTGTACAAGGTCAAGAAAGATGCCGAAGGAAACTTGGTGAAGCATAAGGCAAGGCACGTAGCCAAAGGATACGTGCAAGAGCAAGGTGTAGACTTCGAGGAAGTGTTCGCTCCTGTCACAAGGATGGAATCGGTGAGGCTAGTTATAGCTCTCGCGGCTCAAGAATCTTGGAGGCTACATCACATGGATGTAAAATCCGCCTTTTTGAACGGGGAGTTAAAAGAAGAAGTGTATGTGAAGCAACCACCGGGTTACATCAAAAAGGGAGAGGAGCACAAGGTGTTGAAACTACACAAGGCATTGTACGGGCTATGCCAAGCTCCTCGGGCGTGGAACATCAAGCTTGATCGTACACTAGTTTCTCTTGGTTTTGAGAAAAGTCCACTAGAGCATGCTATGTACAAGCGAGGTAAAGGCAAGGATCGTCTCCTAGTGGGCATCTATGTTGATGATCTCTTGATAACTGGAGCAGATGAGGGGGAGATTGCTAAATTCAAGCTACAAATGAAGGAGCTTTTCAAGATGAGTGATCTAGGGCTCTTGACTTACTATCTCGGGATCGAGGTACAGCAAAAGCCGGAGGGAATCACGTTATGCCAGGAGGCATATGCAAAGAAGATTCTTGAAAGCTGTAGCATGGAGGACTGCAATCCAAGTCATGTTCCAATGGAGCCTCGACTTAAACTTAGCAAGAGGAGCCAAGCACCCGCGGTTGATGCAACGGACTATAGAAGTGTGGTCGGAAGCCTAAGGTATCTTGTGAATACACGACCAGACTTGGCCTATTCCGTTGGCGTAGTGAGTCGCTTCATGGAAGCACCCACGACAGAACATTGGGCAGCTGTGAAACAAATACACAGAGAAGCGGAAGGAGATGGTGGAGCTACTTGGCTACAGTGATAGCGACTTGGCAGGAGATATTGACGACCGTAAAAGTACCTCGGGCGTGGCATATTTCTTGGGAAGAAGCATAGTGAGTTGGCTATCACAAAAGCAGAAGGTGGTCGCATTATCATCCTGTGAAGCGGAGTATATTGCAGCTGCAACCGCGGCAGGTCAAGGTGTGTGGCTAGAAAGGCTACTCGGTGACCTCACTGACAAGGAACCGGAAGGAGTGGTGCTTTATGTTGACAACAAGTCCACGATTGCTCTATGTAAGAATCCAGTGCATCATGATAGAAGTAAGCACATTGATATACGGTATCACTACATACGAGATTGTGTGGAAGAAGGCAAGATTGAAGTCAACTACATTTGCACCGATGATCAGCTTGCAGATATCCTGACCAAGTCTTTGGGACGACAGAAGTTCACGGAGATGCGGGGAAGGATCGGCGTCCAAGCTGTGAAGTGAGGACATCGTGGTTGGGGGGGTGATTGTTGGAATCAACCGCGTAGTAGAAGTCCTGTCCGGTATGGACTAGGAGCAGTCACCGACTCGGTTTGGATTAGCTAGCTTTGTACTAGTATAAATATAGCTGTACCCTACGTTGTAATATCAGATCAATCAAAGCAATAAAAGTACAAAGGCTCGACACGAGCCTGTTGCTATAACTCGGCGTGTTGTCTCGTGAGCTACGGGGTTAATCGATCGGCCGGCTGCGTAGAGCTAGCTAGTGCAAGCTAGCTTCTTCTGATAGTGTGAAGCTAATCGATCCACCAGGGTGCTTGCCTGCTTATTGTTGCACGTACGTCCGTTGGCCAAAGTATCGGCCAACCGGGACTCGACGGAAAGTACTCGTCGGTGTTCGTACGTTTGGGACCGAAGCCAACAAGCTGTAGACCCATTAGCCCCTCTGCCGGAGGAGAATAGAGATCGACCAGATCGACCAAGTTCGGATCGCTACTCCTCTGGCTAATCTGAACCCCGACCACCACATCATAGATATCAATCACCAAATGCCCACCATCGAGAATGATCTCATCTTCCCGCAGGTATCGGCCTGTAAGAATGTCGTCCTCCGGATCCTGCACTATGATCCACCCCGACGGCGGATGGAGATTGAGATTCCCCTCTGGCTATCGCCGCCAGAGAGACAGTACGTCGCCCACCACCATCCCGGACGCACCTGCCCTACATACGCCGGCGCCGCAGGTCGAACCCCTTGCGTCGACGGCGGCAGGGGCGCCAGCGCCGCCTGGGCGGCCTCCGTGACACCAGCGTCGCCCGCGTCACTCATCTTAAAAAATGGGAGAGGCCATGCCTGGCCTAACTGTTCTCATGACGCTGAGGACACAGTGCGACGATGATCTAGCTCGCAGCAGTTTGTATAGGAATCCCAGATGCCAGCCATAACTCCCAAAACGAACCCTCTGACTTGGTCCTTCGTCGTCTGGGGGCTCGATATTGTAGGGCCACTCGCCATGCCAGTCTATCTCAGCAATAGTATTTCTATATGCATGCAAAAAAATGTGATGGAGAAGTTTACAATAGTAGGTAGATGGGTGCTTTTAGGTAGTGGACGGTGGAGAGAGGTATCCATGGTCGGGGGACATTATATTGATTTGGTGGTTATCAAATGTCTGGTACGGTTTGTGTACGCAATGTACACATGGTCGGGGGCCAGCAGGGGAAGCCACCTTAGGTCTCCGGTGATGGGAGCAGGGAAGTCCATGGTAGTGCATTACCCAAGGCGACCAGCAGTGTAACATGGTCGAGCTCCAGGTCAACATCTTCTGTTCCCGTAGAACTAGCACCGTCGGCTATACCCGCTAGTGTGGAGGTTGCTAAAATTGGATGGAGTAAAGCTGTGGGATAAATTACTACTCTACATGACAAGTAAATAAATAAGAATAATAACGATAGATCTCATAACGGAGAATACAATTTTGTTCTGTCCAACTATTATCGGTTTATCTCAGTTCACATTAGAAAGTCACATCCAAGGTAAAAGAATCAGATTATACTACTGATGCTTCTTCAGCGTTTATACAGGAGCAAAATACAGATATTTTCTTCTTCTTCTTCTTTGTTCTATGTGTGCCTTCCTCTAATTTCACTTTGCTCCCTTGAGCTCCTCCATGTCTTCAGACCTATAATTATTATCAAAAACTTGTCAAATTGCAATAAAGATAAGGACATTCTGAGTTGGCACTCGAGGACCATTCTAAGGTCCTATGTAAAATCCCATATGTGCACGTGCCATTATGAGAAAGAATAATTCTGGTGTGTTCTACAGTAGCACACTAATGCTAGCATCATTATGAGAAAGAGGCAATGTTCGAGAAGACAGGATCAAGGAAAAGGAAATGACAGTACGTAACCCAAAGTATTAGTCCAGGCGAATAAATGTTCAACTTTGGCAAGAACCTTAATTATTCTCCCCCTTTATCAAATATTTTCCTGCATTTTATACTGGAAGGCTGTAATATAATAGGTAGTTTTTGCAAAAGAATGATTATTGCTTGGGAGAGCACAGATCGAACCATGATACATTTCTACTCTTAGTGTTTTCTTCCTTGTAGCATGGACATGTGTTCCATGAGTAGATACATACTCCCAAGTGAGGAGAAAATATAGTGAATATACGGTCACATAATATTTTACTTGTTTCCGACATCTTGATGCGAACCATATGATTAGGTATCCTAAGATGCTTTGCCTATAACATGTCTGACGGTGAGCACAAAAATATGTCTGATGGTGAGCACAGTGGAAATTTTATAGTATACATTAAATACTCATATTCCCGCAAGCCATGAAGTAATATCTAAACTAACCAGAAATGATGATCTTAGCAAAGACATGGGCTGCAACTAAATATTATTCAATGCAAAGTACGTACAAAAGACAGAATGTATGCAGCCACACGCTAAAAGTTTTTGTATCATTATTTTACAAAATTTAGTTCTCAAATGTCGTAATGAAATAATAGTGCTCGCATATTTATTTTAGTACTACCACAACAAGTTCTCGCAAATTTTAGGACAATGAAATAGAAAAATGCTGGCAAGCTAATACTGAGAATAATACATACCTTCTCATTCATAAATTTGTTAAATTCATCCATATTTACCCCGTGCATCATCTCATCTGTTCCTAGTCCACCTGCACCTGATATGCCGGCTGTTTCAACAGTAGTGCTATCCCTGCCGAAAAACTCACTGCCGGGGCCTTGAAGCTGCATTGCACTGGTCTGACCAACAGCACCATCTCCTGAAATTTCTTGGGTCATCTCGACAGTTGCAGAATTCGTTATTCCTAGTGTAATGTCTATGGTTGCTGCATTCTGCATTCCATGGGCCATATCTGTGGTTGCGGTGTTTTGCATGTCCTCGTTCTCACCAAGGTAGCTTCTGAGGAGGTCTTCACCATCATCTAGAGGTGGAGTCAACATCCTTATCCCTCCAATGCTAGAGTCATAGATGAGTGGATATAACTGTGGTAGAAGCTCCTGTTGCCTTATATGGTTTGGATTATCCATGGCAAACATCGTATTACTTGGAAATAAATTCAAAGTGGGCACTGGCTGCTGTGCTGTTTGTGCAAGATTGGACGGTTGTGATGCACTAACCATGCTTCCATTTGCTAGAACTCCAACATGAGCACCATTACCATTAGTATAACCATGACCATTATTAGTATTAGATGCTAGTCCCCTAAGAGCACCTCCACAAAGACTAGTCGTGCTGCCGTCATTTCCATGAAAACCATAACCAACTGGTGTTGCAATATTACTTAGCTGACTTGTTTGGTTAAGATTTATAGCTCCCTCAGATCCTATATTGAACTCGAAAGTTCCCTCACTATCTTGAGATTTCGGATAGTCATTCAAAGAATTGTTATAGTGTGTTGGGATCGTGGGCATGGTTGAAAGCCAATCAATTGAGCAGTCACCTTTGTTTTTCTGAAATTTCAAATATAGTAAAAAGATTAATAAAGGAAATGTATGGTAGTGGGGGTGGTGGTATCGTTTCTGATAATTTCATGATCATATAGATGAAGCTCGGTTTCAGATTGAAGGAACATCAACTTGAAACGTACCTGCAGATGGCTGCTGTCTTTATCTGTAGTTGCATTTTCACTATTGTCCTCCGTAATAAGTTCTCTCATATTTCTTGGAGTATAGTCTGCATTGTCGAAAGCAAAATATGCCAAGAGATCCGAGATTAGAAATTTTGAAAGATCAATATGCTCCTATACATGTGATTTACATATTTCATCCTAACATTCATCATTAGTCATAAACATGCGCCTTGACTGACATCCATGCTAATTATAAAAAAAACATTCTAAAGTGGGCAAAGAATACAGATAAAACATGCAAGAGCAATAGGTATATATTATTTTAAAGGCATGCATGGAACTTTGTTCTACTAAAATTAAATATTAAAATTATAGCAAAACGTTAGTGTTTATAGTGTCACAATATCATTTTGACTATACCGTGGTTACATGATATAGTTAGAGACAAATATGCATGTGACGTTATGATTAATTTTCTCCAAATAATGCTCACCGCATTATATTCATGAATGGTACATGCATTTAAGGGTAGTGTTCTTGGACTAGCCACAGTGGGGAGTAACTTAGACTAGTAACATGCATATGTTACTACTCTATGTTACTACCTCTACAATGAGGAGTAACATATATGTGGTGTCATGCAACACTTTATTTATTACGTTGTAGACTCATCTTGCCTTGATATGTGTGATGTTACTCATACTACTAGTAACAAGCTATGTTACCACATGACTCTCTTTCTTCATTAATTACTTGCCACATCATCTATTTTGCCTAAATATATGTGATGTTACCACCTACGTTACTCCCACTGTGGGTAGTCTCAAGCGACAAAGGTACAGAAGCAATGAATTTATCATGCAACCAACAGAATATAATACATGTAATATATCATGCATATTTGAATATGATAATTAAGGTGCCAATCTTTTATACATGCTCAGATCAGGACATCCCTATGACCATTACACCCATAGCCCCCACAACTACTCATGTTTAAGTTCCAGAAACCAAGGACAAAACTACACATGTTTAAGTTCCAGTAAACAAGGACGAATCATTAGAGTTCATGCATGCCAAGTGAATTATCGGGTAGTTTTTATTCTAGGAACTATTCCATTCTTCATGAGAGTATTATTTGGCATATATTATATAAGTATGTATTGCTCGGGAATGAATGTCCTAACATGGATAAACGGGGCGAGCATTGGTGCATGAAAAACATGGAGATATGGGCGAGCATGCAAGGAATGAAAACCGAGCTTCAAGTGGATAGATCAGGACTTTGAAGTGACCATAATGACAGACAACTACAAATCATAAATTTACAAGACGACACTTCATTTTTCCCTCCATAGCCTTCTATAGCTGATCTGCACCTCACTTTTGGGTGAGGCCCATGTAATTTTGTAAAATGGGCCAATATTTAGATTCCATATTTATTGATTAAACTGAATTAGGTTGCAGTCACACCCCCTCCAAAGGCTAGACAAATTTCCCCTACGTACCTCCATAAATACCACCGCTATGGCATCATTTGGATGTCCATATTTACCATAGTCAAGGCTTATTCTTTAATCTCTTGCAAGGATTAGACCTTTGTGGTCTGATTAACCGTGTCTCAATGTCGTCAATAACATCCCAAGAATTGGTTTAGACTTTTCATATGCGCCTCGTAGTTGCACGTTGTAGTAGAATCCAAAATTTTCTCCACCCATATTGTCGAGTGTTTCTCAATGAAAGATCAAGATACTCGTAGTGTTATTAAGATCTAGACACATTTCCTCTTCCAATTAGTTGATTTTGCCTAGTTGTATGTGTTACTTATTCTTCATAAAAGTAATGTGTTTGAACTATCTCTAGACTTAGTGAATCAAATGTTAAAAGATCACAAGCTCACCTGTTGTGTGCCAATTTTAGGAGTTAGCCAAGACCTAAGGTGAAGCAAACCACCCTAAACCTCTAGGACTCATACACAAGCATGAAATTGTTGCCGAACCTGGTGCATCTTTATCGGTCCACGTGGAAGTTGGAGAACTGACATCACAAAATAAATTGAGATTTTCACCGAGATCATGAAATGATGCATGATATTTAGTGCTTCAAGCCTTCCTTTGGCATATTGAGGCCCACCACGTATCACCCACAAATTTAATTTCATGCCAAAGCCAATGTATTGAATCCTTTTCGGTGAAGCTATCCATGTGTTTGCATCATGGTCTAGGTGGAGGATGTAGGGGCAAGGTGAAGGAAGTGAATAGTTGATTCTAGTTCCACTTCCATTTCCAACAAAGCTGGACCTAATAGGTATATATTCTATGTTCACGTCTCATCCCTCGATAATGCCCTCCATGATTATAGTTCCATTTCCATTTCAATGAAGTCATGGATCAAATAGCTGAGTCTACCTTGGCTCAACCCATTATAACGACCCTTGTTGCTAGGAAAGGAAGGTGGTGTAGAAGCTTTTGTGATTTACTGAAGTAGCATAGTTGTGAGAACAGAGCACATTCATGAGATTTATAGACCATTAAAACGGCATATTCTACGCTTCGCTTTGAAGTACCTTGTAATGCTTGAAGTCTCTCATGAACAAACCACTAGGACCTATCAAACCCAATGAAGTTCCTTGTGTGTTTGGACATGGTTTGAATGGACTATTGGTAGAATATTATGAGTTTGCCACTCAACACTCTACATGGAAACGTAGAGGATTTTATTGCAGGATCGACTGCCATGGTAATGAAGAAAGTAGCATTAAAGGGATAGCTTCCCAGGATGGCGCCAATGTTATCACAACAATTGTTCACATAGGCAAGGAACAAGCATAGACACTTCTTGAAATTAATTTAGCAGATAACAATTTGAAACACGACGAGAACCTCAACAATGATCCACCATATGAACTCTTGTGCTCTTAGCCATGCTTTGACTTGATTTTACCTGCTACCTCTCATGCACTAACCGTTTGGGCCAAACTGGAGCCATTATGATGATGAGTCTTTTTAGACGAACCTCCTTCTATGACTAGATGTGGTTTGATTGTGGGAACGTAGTGGCAATCTAAGAGAAGGGTGAGGTTTATATCAATCATTTGTTGTTTCCTTAATACAATATAGTATATTATTGTTACCTCATGGAAGATAGAACCACATAAAAATTGTTGAAACTTGTGCACATGCTTCTCCACACTCGCTTAAATGGAGGATCATTTTCCAAGTTAATGAAGAAAGTCACATAAGTAAGGAAGCAATCCCAGCTGACCTAAGGGGTGTCACCACCATTGTTGAGATAGGCGAGGAAAAATTTGTCAGTAATTTAATAAGTTATCTAACTGGCAAAGCTTTGGTAATATTAGAGGCTTTGACATCTACAATCACCACACAATATCTATTATTTTGGGTCTTGCTTCGACATAGCGATGATAGTTGCTCTATTGCGTGATCCATCTCTGTTGGGGCCAATGCGTTGAATATTTTTACATGAATAAGCTGTGGATGCTTTTACATGGTGCCATACTAGCATAACCAGGGTAACATTAGCATCTTCTCAGTTTTGCAAACCAACACACAATCTCATTTTTGATGCGCAAAATCATTTTTGATGAAGATGATTTGTGTGTTTAGACATGGTTTGAACATGCGAACATAGGAGAGATGTGATATATTTGATAATTTTGTATCAATTCTTCCTCTACTGCAGTTGCCGCCGCTGCTGCTTGTGTCGCAGCCACCCCCGCACCGCTGCTCGCCGCGCTCACCGCCGGTTGCTGCTGCCTTCTGCTAACCGCGCTCGCTGTGGGCGCCGACACCCTGGCTGCTGTGTGTGCCCAGCCTCTCCGGTGGCTGGCTGGGCCACTGCCTAGTGGAGCCGGCCCAGTTTAATTGCGTGCTAGACCCCCCAATAATTCTAACACCCCACTAATTACCCAATGACAGGTGCCCCCTCGTCTAAGTTAGTTAGATTAAATAATTTGCATTGACCCTGTTGAGCAGTCTCCCCACTCCTGTGATCACTAGTAGGTGCACGACGATCCACACGAAGACGAGGTGAAGATGTCGGGCATAGTGTCAATGATGCCACAGATGATCATATTCTTCCCCACCAAGGGGAAGAACACATGTGTTCACCAACAAGACCATGATCACTTTGACGCAGGGGACATTGCCGCCCTATATTATCAGCAAGGTCATCATGTGCTTGCTTGCTTGCTCTGGATATATCACAAATAACAAGGACATCGCCGCCACGATCATCAGGACCCGCCTACCGTATGGTGATGGAGTAGGACATCGTCATCCAGGGTGAAGAATAAGTAATTCTTCACCCTGGTGTAAACTCTCTCAAGATATGATACCTTATGGATGTTGTAATCTTACCTCACATGCATTGAATTCTCAGTCGCATATTCTAATATTACCTAACCTCGCTGATGCATGTGGTAATCTTACCTCACATGCATGACACATTTAATTCCTGCAGTGGATGTTAAGGAGACCTTAACTACACACCGTAATATTACCTCACATGCATTTTGGTTCTTACAGTGACTAAAGGGTGCGTGAGGAGGTGGGGTGAGGAATAAGAATTCTTCACCCTGGATTATGAATAGTCATATAGGGCATGCACAAAGTGATAACTAAGATATATAGATCATTATAGATGCCCAATTAATTAACATGCTTACGGTGATGCAGCCACATGCCCCCTACCCCAAGAGGGAACAGTAGATAGACTATAAGCACCAACCATACAAACAAGATAGAATGGTTGAGTCTTGAGCACTTCGTATAGTCTACCTCCAGAAGTCCAGACTATCCTTCGAGGAAAACAAAAATAAGCATGCCAACCCATACTTCTAGCCTCATACACACACAATATATGTACACTTAACTCGCAAATATCAGTATGCATGCTCGCATGTAGTAAATGTGTATGCGGGTAGAACAAGTAGAAATAAAGTATGTATGACACGATTACCATATATATATATATATATATATATATATATATATATATATATATATATATATATATATATATATGCCAACATGGAGATATTTGAACAATACATTTTAATTGAAGTCACATACCTTTTGTTTCATTGAGTCGTTTGGTGGCTCTGTGGAATAGTGCATGCTTATGTGCAGTCCAGTGGAACTTGATCCCATTGGCGATCCTGCTGTCAGAGCCCCCCTCATTGGAGTCGTCCATTTCTATTGGTCTTTTCCCTGATTTGCCATCCCGATGGAGAATGTGGTTGCTGTGAGAATCAGTGTTCATGGGGACAGCGGTAGGGGCAGTGTTGAGCCTCCGCAGGTTGACATGATGACAGATGTTGCGCATAACATTGTCATGCACGGGCTTGGTAAGGAAGTCATATGCACCTCCAATGAACCCCCGCCTCACCGTTTCTGCGGTCGCGTCGCCGGAGAACACTGTATAACAAATGCAAGTCTATTAGTATGTATGTACAAACATGCTACATTGATGAATATATGTGTGACCAGCACTTTCATTGTACCCGTATATTAAGTACCAATAATCCTACACATAGCGTATATGAAATGTTTTACGTAATCCTTCTCACTAATTTTCTCTCACTTGAATTTCGC
>NC_041391.1:13558446-13565765 GCF_002162155.2 Triticum dicoccoides | reverse complement strand
AGATGTCTGCCCGTTAAACACTCAAAATATATTACCTACTACATCTAGCATTGCTCAATAAGTACAGTAGTAACTTCTGCCTCGCTAAAAAGAATAGTAATTGCTGGGAGCAATCCTACATCTACATAATTTATTTTACAGGCTGTGTCAAGTATTAATTATACATCATTGGAGAGGGAGGGGACCTCTCTGAAATTAAGGGGAGGTTAGTCCCAACGCAAAAATTCCGTAGGATTAGGATTTTCGCGCCCAACATGATCATCATCAAAGGCAAACACGTCATCATCAAGTCGATAGCTATCATCTTTCCTGTATCTTTGTCTTTTGGGACATCTAGTTTAGTCGTGTGCAGCAAGGCTTGACTCGCGAGCGTGAACATACGTGATGGGAGCATGGGACAACGGCCCTCATCTGCTATCAAAGATGGAAAAGTGAAAATTACAAAATTACAGGAAGAGGCACGCAACAAAAAACCCGGATGCTCGCCAACGAGAACCTGGTAACTGCAGTGCAGCCATTACTGCTGGCAAAAAAAAAAAAAACAAAGTGACTACAACTGTTACTGCTGGAACTACGTCGGAGCCGACTCGTATGTATCACGGCACCTTCAAGAACACCACTAACACTGAGTACATGCCTCGTTGGTTCTAGACTCTAAACTCCCCCTGTCCATGGATTGATTGATCTATTCTGTATGTTACGTGCAGAACTATGTCTGCCAGTTAAACGCGCAAAATATATTACAGTAGTAACTTCTCCCTCGCAAAAATAAAGTAGTAACTGCTGAGAGCAATATAATCCTAAATCTACGGATGACTTCTGCGGAATTTATTTTATACATGCTGTGTGAAGTATTAATTGTACATCGTTAGAGAGGGAGGGTATCCCTCTGAAATTAGGGGGAGGTTAGTGGCAAAGCTGCCGTAGGATTAGGATTTTCGCGTCCAATAGGATCGAGGCAATGCCAAAATTACAATGGCAAAAACGTAATCGTCAAGTCGATAGCTATCATCTTTCCTGCTTCTTTGTCTTTTGGGACATCTAGTTTAGTGGTGTGCAACAAGGCTTGACCCATCAGCTATCATCCGGCTTGCATGGATGGCAAGCAGGAAGAGGCACGCAACAAAAAACACGGAGGCTCGCCAATCAACCTGGTAACTGCCGTGCAGCCTTTACTTTACTGCTGGCAAAAAAACAAAATGACTACAGCTGGAATTACGATCAGAGCCGACCTCGTTGGCTCTAGACTCTAAACTCCCTCTGTCCATGGATTGATCGATCTATCACTAGCCAGTACGTACAGATTTATCTTGTCATCAGGTGAATACATGTGTGGAAGACTTACAGATGACAGGGTAATGATCCCTGGCCTGCTGGAGGAGGGTGAAGCCATCGATTCCTTCCGCCCGGGTGTGCGCCACCGTCATGACGAGGTCAATCCCGTCCGGGTTCTCCTGTAACTCTTGCAGTGCTTCGACGGGCGAGGCTTTGGTTGTCACTGCACGCCCCAACAATGTGAGGTCGCCGGTATAGATGTTGCTTGCAAGGGCAGAAATTAAGATGAAACTGCAGCGAGGTCAGGGTAGACGACGTACCTTGGTACCCGCAGCCCCTGAGTGTTTGGGTCATGGTCTCGAGGTGGATGGGGTCTTCATCAACAACGAGGACCCTAATCCCCTCGCCGGCGCTGGAGGCCAAGGCGTCGCGGCCGTTCTCCATCTCCGCTCACAGTCGGTAACCAAAGCCTCAGTTTTGCTTGTCCGTAATGAGTGGAGGGCGTTCAGTAACTGGTGACTAGCAGGCTTGCTTTTATACACTATAGTCCATACGTTACTTCTCTGATGAGGGTAAACCGGGTGGTCCCTGTTCACACGCTCCACCTTGTTTTCTTTAAATCTTTTATTATGTAGAAACTAGCATTTTTTTAACCATTTTTGAAACTAGCAAACATGTCCGTGTGCTGCAAAAATCATAGAACCGTAGCCCAATAATAAGTATGGTCCAAGACAGGGATTTGCTAGACCTAGATAAATATTCTATGTTGGCTCACGTGAAAGTTGGCTTGTCATGATGAAAAACATGGCCCGGGCCCCATCCGGCGAAATTCAGGGGGATGGGGGAAGAGAAAATTAGTGAGAACAATTACGTATAACATTTCCTAAGTTTATGTAGATGTAGGATTATTGTTCAAGACACCTCCCACACACATGTCGATGTCCTCTATTTAAACACCGTGGCCCACCCGTGTCGGCACTTATCCTCTTTCTGGTCTATGGCCGTATGCATCACTGTGATGCAGAGGCCGGGGCGATCCCCCTTTTCAATAAAAAAAATCCTCTTTCTGGCCCCCAAAATGCATCCAAATATGGTCAACCCCAAGGCAGTGGGCTACAGGAATATAATACTCCCTCCGTCTGAAAATATTTGTCATTAAAATGAACAAAAAGGGATGTATCTAGAACTAAAATACATCTAAATACATCCCCTTTTATTCATTTTGATGACAAGTATTTTCAGATGGAGGAAGTAAATACTTGTGAATGATAATATGGCACTAAATAGAATATGACAAAGCTTGAAGTTTGGATGATGAGTATGACAAAGCTTGCCAAGAATGCAGCGGCTCAGCTGCAGCACCACTGTTCCTTTTCCTGATTATCTTCTCTCATTCATCTTTCTTCATTCTTTGTACATGAATATAATATCTTGTGAATGATTGATCACGAATCTGTATCCAAATATCTACAGTTTCTAGCTTCATCGAGGAGGGTTGTGTGAACCCAGTGAGGTAGCTGTAGGGTGGTCCATGGACCACCCTGGAATTTGGCCCATTAGTTAAGTACTTTCTTGGGAAAAAAAGGAAAACATATCCGGGCCCAACTCAGGTCTCAGCTCATGTACATGCGAAGCATTGGCTCCTTCATTTAGTCTCCTCGTACGCGTGTACGTACGATGATTGTTCTTTCCGAATTCCCAACTCCCCGCCGTCTGCTTCTCCTCTAGTCTCTAGTCTTGTCCCGTGGTCCATTGAGGCCGGCACTCCGGCAGGTAGGCCTGGACAAAAAGCTCGAAGCTCGATGAGTCTAATGAGCGCTCGGCTGCTCGACTCGTTTGAGCTCGACATTTTCTTAATGAACAGAGCCAAGCAGGAATTTTTGCTCGTTAACACTAACGAGTTAAACGATCGAGATTGCGAGTTTCGTGAGCTACTTGTTAAGCTCGGTAGTAGCGTGATTTTGTTCGTTATAGAGAATTTTTCCGTGACTTCGATCACTCCTAAGTCTATGGCGGGCTATTTGCCACATTCACATCTTTCTCGTCTTCTCATATTCTCGATTTATAAAATCCTACTAGCTGGACCTATGTATGTCTGTAAATATATGCATGTAATGTATCTTGTTTACTGATGCATTTTTCTAACGAGCTGCTTGCGAGCGCTCACGAACATATAGTGAACCGAGCCAATCTTTATATTTAGCTCGTTATCCTTAACGAGCTTAACAATCCAAGCTTTAACGATCACGAGCCTTAACGAGCCGAGTCTTAATGAGCCGAGTAGCTTGTTAGTCCAGCCCTACCGGCAGGGCACCCGCCGACGGCGACGGACAGGCGACCGGCGAAGGCCCCGCGTCCGGGCGGCCGACGAAGGAAGTGCGCACGCACGCATAGGTACAGCCCCATTAGGCTGCGCACTAGTTGTTTTCTTTTCTACTCCAAAATCCAGAGTAAGCTTTTTGTTCTTCTCTAATTAAAAGTACATTTTCCTTTTGCTATGAAGATTTGAACGAGTTACTGAGAGTGCAAGCTTTAAAGTTTTTTGCAATTGATAATTTTTCAATGGAACGGATTGAATCATTGGGGCTTTGTTCCAACTAAGTTACTGTTTTTTTTGTAGAACAGTTGCAAAAATGAAGAGGACAAGAGACATTTCATCCTTATTATCTGATAAGTGAATGAAGATGACATAATTAAGACTTTCATGGTCTTGAGAAGGCGGTATCCCCACAAATAAGGTGTGTTATATTTTACACGAATGTAAGACTTGAACATGAATTTTAATATGCTTTGAAAGACCTTATTGATATGTGCTTTGGATATATACTGTGTGCATATGTTGGTTTGTTAAATTTGTGGTGGAACTTTTTGTGTGTGCCAATTGGACCACCCCGACATAAAATTCTAGCTACGCCACTGTGTGAACCCATCATATGGAGACAAGATGTCCCTGAAAATTCCATGGATCTTCCTGCATGACTCTTTCCGAATCATCTAAGCAGAAGAATTCCAGAGAATAAAGAATATCTTCAAGCAACTGGAACATGACATCTTGCTCGAGATCCCACGCTACCCTCATATTCTTGAAGAACCATAATTCGCAATAGGGTTTGTCCATATGGACCCTGGCTAGTGCCATCCATCTCATCACAGCTAGCGGTGCTTCTGCCTCCTCGAACACCACATCATCAAGATCTTCTTTCTTTCTGCCCCAACTCCTTTACCATCCGTTCGACATCACGGGTTGCCACCGATCCTGAAGTGCCATCCAAAGCTATCAGGTCCCTATCCTGAGAAACTAATTTATGGTTTTGTGAGTAGCCCTAAAAGACACCGTCTACCCCAAGAGAAAACAGGCCAAGACTGGGTGGCGGTCGCCCCTTGTTTAGTCCGAACCTATCTCTCATGAAAGAATAGTGGTAGGGAACTGGAAAAAAAAAAACAATGGCGGCGGGGAGCCACTGAAGGAAACAGAACCATATCTGGAGGGGGAAAAGGATGGTTGTTGAGTGTAAGCTTTTCTTCTGAATCCCAGCTGACTGCTTTGCTTCTAGCCGACCACATAGCCGTATAAAGATTAAAAAAAACATCTTGCTAGGGAAAATGCAAAAAAAAAAAATACAGTAACCAGGACATCACCTGTGTGACACGCGTGTGAAGCCCCACTAGCCAGCCCACACAACACAAACCAAGCGAGAGAAACGCACAACCCAGAACGAATCTCCGGGCTAATACATCCAAGGGCAGCATAGTTCATTTGTTAAGTCCCAGTAGGCTGAGATTTAGCGAAACCGTTTGTTTTGTGTGTCATTCCACATAATTAATTTAGAGATATATGTAGAAAGACCGGACAGCACATGCAATATGGAGTTACAGAATTTTTTTTGCCACAATATAATTACGGAGAAGAAGATCAATTACTACTTGATTAAGGTACCGTACGTGACAATTACTACTTGACTAAGGTAAACTCGACACTGCATCTATACAAAAAACAGTCCGGTGAAAGCATCCAAAGCATCTATGGGATGGGCACGCACTGGTAAGCAAGACTTCGTTATGCTTGCTGAACAAGTTTTCAAGCTGAGAGCTATTCACCGTGGGAGGCAGATTGCGCACCATCACCCAGAAACAAGGCACGTAATGCATTGAGATATGAATGATGCATCAAAATATGATTGATGCATATTATGATTGATGCACGTAAGGCACATAATCATCACCATCATCAGTTATTGAGCCTTTGACAGCCTCTTAGCAATTTCCTGGTCCAGCAAAATATGATTGATATTAAAACTTTATAAGTTGGTCGATTCAAGGTTCTTAGTTCTTACACGCAATGCAGGGGTTAAACTATCATCTGATGTATTAGTTTGATTCCTCTCCTTGGATGTAATGAATGATTATATTACCAAGAAAAGATGATTTTGAGATGTTTTAAAACTAGCTAGTGTTTACCTGAATCGGAGCAATAGCGGGTTGTGGGAGGAACCAAGTGCACTTCCCTCTCTCCCATCCAGGAGGCAGACACTCCACTAACTCGGTCTTCCCATGGACGAAGTTGTACCTAAACACACCGAAGTGACCCTTTGGAACGAGCGTATCATAGATGAAGTAGGCACAACCATGGCCGAAGCCCAACGGCGAGGCGTCTATGGCGAAGCTGCTGGGTGACCCCAAGAACAGTACCCGATCGGCCAGGCTGCCACCATCGTTTCTCACCCACCGAAACTTCCCCGGTGTTGACTCCTCCTCCTCTAGGGTGTGCACCCACACTCCAGCGCACGAGTCAGACCTAGCTTGAAGCCTTCATTGTGCACAATCTGATAATTAACCGATGCCCATAGCAGCTTGCCACGGGACTCGAGGACATAGCTATCCTGACCAAGGTAGCTGTCACACGGCCTCGAGACCGGCACGTCACCACGGGCGCCAACATCTGGCGTGATGACGCGGCAAAGGCTAGATCCCACGCCGACCAGGATCCTGCCACCGTGGTACGTGGAGCAGAACTCGTCGTGCCGTCCGGGGTTCTCACGTGTCCTCTCGACGAGCTTCCACTCTGCATCGCCCGGGCACAGAAGGGCCGCCCTAAGCCTAGCCCTGCTGCCATGGTAGGGTATATATCCAGGTTATGTTGTAGTCGTAGAGTAGGATGGTGCCATCACCGTAGACCATGCCATGGAGATTATCCTCGTTCCAGTAGCTCTTGTTGTCGAAGTAGCACGGGAAGGGAGGCATCTGCGTTACTTCTCCGGTGAGGAAGTCGTGGAGGCTAGGGCGGTGTTGTTTGACGGTGAGGTACCGGACGGCGGTGCCGTCCACGTTGCAAACCCAGTTCCTCAGGGTCGCCAACGGTGGCGGTGGCCGGCAAGCGCGGTAGCTGGAGTTAGAGAAGACGCATCTGAACCTGCTGAGGGGGGTTGAGTCTTTGTCGGCGGCCGCGAGGAGCAACGGCATGAACTGGCCCTTCTTCGTCTGGAATAAGGGCGGCTCCGCCTCAAGTGACTCGCGCCATGGCTTGCAGACAGCATGGAAGCGAACAAAATCCGCAGCGTGGTCCAGCCGTCCGGCAATGTCGCGGATCACGTCCGGCGCCAGGCCTGGCCACCGCCTCCGTCTCCGTGCCATGGCGGCGGGATGGAGACGGAGAATACTAGATGGATTAGTCAAGGATACTTACGTTTGTTTGTTGCGGATAGATCATAGATGTCGAATACTGCATACTGCGTTGATGGATTATGGGCCAGTCACGAGCTACTCAATTATGGGCCGGCCATCGGTATATCATGTTTGCCCCTAAAAAAGATACATCACATTTTTTTCCCTAAAGAAAGATATATTACATTTTCTGTTTCTCGAAAAGAAAATGTAGGTATATTACACTGAAAAAAGAAGTCTGTAGGTATATATATACACACACGTATAATAAATTCTCCTGTCCTGTGTTTGTTGCTGTCTGTCTATTTGCTGTACTTCAGTCTTACTACATCGTAGCACTCTGTTCTATCGATAATTCTAAACACACGGACGTTTACACGGGC
>NC_041391.1:13533168-13558255 GCF_002162155.2 Triticum dicoccoides | reverse complement strand
AAAACATCAATCATTATTCATCTATGGGACAGGACACTGAATTCTTTATCTCAATCCAGCTAGTAGATCCATATGTACTCCCTCCGTTTCTTTTTACTTTGCATATAAGATTTGGTCAAAGTCAAACTTTGTTAACTTTGACTAAGTTTATAGAAAAAAGTATTAAGATTGACAATATGAAATCGATATAGTTAGATGCATCATGAAATTAATTTTTATACCATATAGCTTTAGTATTGTAGATGTTAATATTTTTTCTATAAAGTTGGTCAAACTTTTTAAAGTTTGACTTTGACCAAATCTTATATGCAAACTAAAAAGAAACGGAGGGAGTATTTCCCTAGTATTTTGTGAACTTTCTTTTGAGTTGATCGACCCTTCATTCTCTTACCATGGATGTATATGATCCACCCAATCAACTCCCTGCATACACCTGCTAACCATGAAAGTTAGATCATGGTCGCGGGGGATGCGGGATCCTGCGGCGTCAGCGTCCCACGTGGGTGCTTCAGCAGCAGCTCGGATAGGGCAGCAGCGTCGGCCCGAAGCTCGGTGGCACGCGGGCATCCATGGTAGCGGAAGCGGACGCTGGTCAGTGGCATGTAGCGGTGGTGGAGTTGACGTGGTCATGCCGGCACCAGCGTTTCCTGCTAACCATGGCCTCAATCGCCAACAAGAGCAGCGGAGCGACGCTAGCCACCGAAACAATGTCGTTGTTGCAAGCTGCGGAGGAGGGGGGCACCCACCACCAACGCTACAAGGCTTCTGTACTCACCAATGCCGACACAGTCAGTGGCGGAGCTAGCAGCAGGTTAAGCCTGGGGCTACACTATGTTGACTGATAAATTTCTATGATTTTCTATACTTTGTATGAAGGAATTATAAGGGAACTTGTTGCTAGACCCGGGGCTATAGCCATGGTTGCCCCAGGCCTGTCTCCGCCACTGGACACAGTGACGATCTTGATGGGCGGCAACACTGGCGATGTGTGCACGACTGCGACTTTTGCAACGTCGGCCCTGTTGCGGGTGGACGGCTAGAAGACCTGTTGTGTTGTGACGGTGAGGCGACGGCTTTGCCGAGCCGGCGATGTTGCGTACACATCGGTTGTAACAACCGCGAGGTTGCGATGACGCCCAACGGCACTGCAACAACTACAACTAGAGTATTGCTTATGCAATAACAGGCGGCATGCTGGGATGGCGACGGTTCTGCTTCTGCAATTTGGGCGGCGTTGCAAACATGGGTGGTGGTGTTTAGGCAACAACGGTGCTTCTACAATGGCCTATGTCACTTCTGCCGTTGCGAGGAGATATTGACCTGATCGAACGGCTGCGAGAGGGTGTATCACACAGGCCAGGGTTGATAACTCCGAGTCATCAAATGAACCATCTAGTCCTGGTTATAATCATCGTGAACGACAGCGAGATTTTTCTTTTTGCGAAAAGTGAACGACAGCAAGTTAGCAACAACACCGCATGCATTCATAAATCATAAGACACCTGTGGGCACGAACCCCATTAGATTTCCAAATTAATATTTTGACCTTTGATCTGTCACATGCAAAAGAGAACATCTTAATTTTCATGTTCTTTCCACCTTCGTTTTGTGTGTCATTCTACATAATCAATCTAGAAATTTACCCGAGAGCATATGCAACCTGGAATTGCAATCAAAGATTTTTGGCACTAACCACGACCAAGAGAAGATCAAGCTACATGTAGCTGCTAAGATGGAAGAAGCAGCTGCCGCGGCCGGCGTCGACACCGTGGCCGTTCCTCCTCGTCAAAGATAACCTCAAGAGTGTGGCCATCCAAAAGCATTCCACTGAAAGCATCTAGAGCATCATTCAGATTAGCATGCCTCGTCGACATGGTTACGAAACCATAACCACGGGAGCACCATGTCTTCTTGTGGTAGAGTACCTCTGCTCTAGACACTTTGCGTGCTTGCTGAAAAAAACTTCCAGTTGAGAGCTATCCACCGTGAGAGGCAGATTACGCACTAACACCCTGAAACGAGGCTCGCGATGTCTGAATATGTGAGTAATACGTGTTGGATCAGTAAGTGGAGCTGGCTCTTGTTGTTGCTGCTTTCGTTCTGGAGCCTTCAACGACTTGGTGATATCCTGATCCAGCAAAAGCAATATTAGCTTTCTTGGCACTCCGTTAATTTGAGATTATTTATTTTGGGACGGAGGAAGTAGATTGCACAGATTAAACTCATATATGATGTATAGAAACCAGGGTGACTTCTGTAAGCATGCGCTCAGGAATTACGTAGATATCTTTGGATTTTTGTGGAATTCCAGTGCGCGCGTGTCAATCTTAACCACTGATGAGATGTACACTCCCTCCGTTCGGAAATACTTGTCGGAGAAATGAATGTATCTAGAGGTATTTTAGTTCTAGATACATCCATTTTTATTCATTTCTCCGACATGTATTTTTGGACGGAGGGAGTACGTATCTATACGAGTACCCATATCTTTCTAGTATTACCTGATGCGGCCATAAAATTAGATTCTAGTATTATCCAAAAAGATGAACTTGAGATGTTTTAGTAGCGCATACCTGAAGTGGAGCAATAGCGGGTTGGGGGACGAGCCATGAGCACTTGCCTTCGTCCCATCCTTTTGGCAGCCGCTCCACGAACTCGGTCTTATCGTTCAGAAGATCGTACTTGTACATGCAAAACTGCTTGTGGAGTCCGGATAACCAAGTGTAGTAGTTGAAGAAGACATACCCGCCTTTGATACCGAGTCGCGAGGCGTCTATGGCCAAGCTACTAGGTGACCCTAGAAACAGCACACGGTCAGCCAGACAACTATCGTCTTTTCTCACCCACATCATCTTCCCCGGCGTGGACGCCTCCTCCTCTAGGGCATGCACAAACACTGAGAGCGGACGAAATAGACCTATGCCTTCTAGGATTTTGGTATAAACTGACACCCATAGTAGCTCGCCGCGGGACTCCACGACGTAGTTGTAGGAGGACATATGGTCGTTGCACGTCCTTGGGACTAGCACATCGCGGACGACATTGACCTCTGGTGTGATGACACGACAAAGGCTAGACCTCACTATGACAAGGATCTTCCCGCCATGGTACGCGGCGCAGAACTCACCGTGCTCACGGGGCTTGTCAAGGGTTCTTTCGACGAGCGTCCACTTTGTATCACCGGAGCGTAGGAGTGCTGCCCTGAAGATGGCTCTGTTGCCATAGATGCCAACGCCATAGAGGATGTTATATAGTAGGATGGTACCATCGCCATAGAGGACACCTTCGCGATTGTCCTTGTCCCACTCGTCGAGGAAGTTATACGGGAAACAAGCCATCTGGGTGACTTCTCCCGTGAGGGGGTCATGAAGGCTAGGGCACAGGTGTTCGACCGTGAGGTACCGAACGGCGGTGGCGTCCACGTTGCACACCCAGATCCTTCGGGTCGTGAACGGCGGTCGTGGCCGTGGTGTGCGGTAGCTGGACTTGGAGAAGATGCATCTAAAGTAGATTGGGGTTGAGTCATCGTCGGGAACCGCAAGGAGCCACGGCAGCAACTGGTTCGTCGGTGTCCGAAACAGCGGTGACTGCGGGTCCCGCGAGTCACGCCATGGCTTGCACACGGCATGGAAGCGGACGAAGTCGGCAGCGTCGTGCAGCCGTCCGGCGATGTCACGGGCCACGTCCGGCGCCAGGCCCGTCCAACGCGTCCGCTCCATGGCGGCTGCTGGATGGAGATGGGAAAACGTTGGGAGTCCTATTCCTTTGCGCTTGACGTTGACAATGATAAGGGGCCGATCACGAGCTGCTCAATTATCGACGGGTCATGTTTGACGGTACATCCGTCCTTTAATTAATTCCATTCCAAGATTGGACAATGCACGTACTCATACAGGAAACTGTATAACCATGCTCTTGAAAAAAAAACATGGACATGGACAAGTTTCGGTTATTTCCAACATTGCAACTCCTTTAATTAAGTCCATTCCAAATACAGAACAAGAAATATCCTTGTACTTGTATGATTTTAGGGAAATGATTCCCTTCAACCGACCGATCTTGTGCGAGCATCCTTCGCCTCTATGTCTGTCACGAGCTAACCCCTCCATGTCCATGTTCTGTAACTGGACCATTGTTTCCGGAATTGGTTCTGCAACTAGTCCCTTGTTGCAAAGTGGCCAGGTGCTAGATTCTGCAGCGGCCGGGACCAGAGAGGGGAAAATAAATATTCTGCAACACGACTCAGGTTGCAAAATATATATACCGCAACATAACCTATGTTGCAAAAAAAGAAAACATAACATAACGTTTGTTATAAATGTTTTCACAACAAGAATTATGTTGCAAAGAAGAGAAAGACGTTTGGCTGATCAATTTTAACAGATCTGCTGGCCGGCCTGTAGCTGCCCCCATGATTTTATCTCGGATTGTAAAACACCATACTTTTGTCTTCTCATCCAAACATAAGTGATTTAGCCTTTCCGTGGCCTGGTTTTGACTTCTATCTCACAGCATTGGCACACTAATATAATTAAACTTTATACACTAAAAAAACAGGGAACTACTAATCGTCGGCCCGCGCAGCAAGCTGTCAGACCTGACACAATCGATCAGCCAGATATCTTCTTCTACTTTGGTCAAGTCCTATAATGAGTGAAACCCTCAAGGTTAATAGAAATATGTTACTATTTTATTTTAACCACAATAAACTCCCTCCTTCCCAAAATATAAGGTGAAGTTTGAATTTTCTGGTCTTTGTTGCACAAATTTGACTATGATTTTCAAGTATTGTATGTTCATAAAGTCAATATACAGACATATAAATTAAAATTATTTTGCAAGACAAATATGACAATGCCATTTATACATGTTCAATACATGTACTTTGATATACATTAGTGGTTAAAGTTATGCATCATAGATCGTGCAAAGTCAATCTTGCCTTATATTTTTGGAAGGAGGGAGTATGTTGGTACCCTAAACCATCTAAAAAATTGTTCATCACTTCAAAATTAATACTCATGTGTGCTAAATAAAATATCGACATGAATTCTGCTAATTATTTCAGCACCTAAAATTGCCACTAGATTATCATTGAATATGTTTCAACTTATATGCAAAATGTTCATGTTTTTCAATAAAGTGTTCGTGTAAGTCAAACAAATATTCATTAATGTTCAATAATTTTTTACATATACTAATAACATGCAAGAATAGATATGCTAAATCACTACAACGCATTCAAATTGAGCATTTTCTACAATATAAAAAATTAGAAAAATTATAACCATGAGAACTTAATTTACTTGATTGTTTTTGCGACTTGATGTAGAGAATTGTGTATTGGGACTACCAGAATATATGGGGCAACCTGAGAATTGAATAGAAAATGAAGAAATGGACAAAAATGAAAAGGCAAATAGATCTTAAAATGAAAAAAAAAGTTGATTGTGGAGTTGTCGTTTGCCAAACAAAAGTTACAACATGAGCTAGAATGGGACATCGTCATTGCTAAGAGAAAAAATCCCATACGACCAGGCCTACCAATATGAAGACCAAATGTTGTGTGGATGACAAGGTGAGCTCCAGGGGATGTGCGGCAGCACAACGCAAAGTTCATGTTGCCATACAGTGTAGATGGAGCCAGCGGAAACGTCGAAATAACTCGCAGTCACTGGCGTGGTGGAGTCATTGGCTACAATTCAGGGTGACTAGGATGAGGGTAGTGGGGAGGTTGATGCAAATAAGGGCGTCAATGAAGAGGTTTCCATCGTCAAGCATCTTGGACACGCTACCTCCGCCACTGTTTTCCATTACGATGGTTGTGATGTCTAGATTGGGGGTCGAGCTAGGTGAACGCCGTCAAGCCTTCGTCTTCCTTGGCTGGTCCTTACAAGCGCCGTCATGGCTTCGTCTTCCTTGGTTGGGTCTCGCAATCATGGCCCCTTGAATCTCAGCCCAACCCAACAGTTAGGGCCCAAGAAAGATCAACATTTATTGCTGGCATGTGTTTTACAAGGAAATAATATGTAGGCACGTGTTGATCTCGCGCCTACGTCAAGTGGCTCAGCAACACATGTAGATTGTGCTAGTGTTTTCACGTTGTGAATGATTTTCAATCGCAGCGAGGCGTGTTTTCTTAGTAGATGCTATATCACCATGTTAAGTGTTCACAGAAGGTATTTTGATCATGTCATCACGTCGAAAGAGATTTTGTGATAATTATAATTTATGTAAGAAAAAGAATAGAGAAGAGTTTAAATACGAGGTTGCAGTGAGCAGCCTCTGTGATGAGGATTAAAGCCAAGTTTTGAAACTTCAAACAACCAAACCGACTCATGCACAATTTGTTACCAAAAAAAAATGCATGCACCTCTAAGCAGCAGACCCTATGAATCTTTTTAGTAGACGCTAAGTCGACTTGTTCATGTCATCGTATAGAAAGAGATTTTGCAAGAATCACATTTTATTTTATTTTATAAAAATATAAAAGAGTTGGGATTACGAGGTTGCAGCGAGCGAGTCCATGGCCCACTAAGTATAAATGGACTCAGTGGAAACCCCAGAACAGAATAGGCTTGATGATGATGCCATCCAGGCTTTTGGGCTAGGCTACTGGGGCCAAACTAACAATCGTTAGACAGACGTACACCACGGCCTCGAGCCCACTTGCTTCCACGACCTGCCAACCCTTTGGCCCTCCAAAGCTGGAGTAATAGGAGCGGGGCGTGTATATGCTGGTGCGAGCAATGCTCCATTAGCGGTATGGTACTATTATTAGGGAATAATAACATTCATTATTCCGAGTTATCTTTTTTTTAGACAAATTATTCCGAGTTAATTAAAGATCAAGGCCGTGTCCAGCGGGCTTAACTGGTGCGTACATCTTCGCTGTTAATTTATTCCACCACCGTGGAGACACATGGGCCGGGCGTTCTTTTTTAGGCCAACCAAGACAAATTTTTGATTCTACTAAAAAAACATTTTTTTGATATACCCAAGAAAAAAAAACACTTCTTGATAACCCTTCCTTCGAAAGAGAAAAGAAAATGCCATGACAAATGACAAATGTAGGGACATGTCTTGTAACGTTGCGCGGGCGTAATCATGTGCTAGATCTACTGCCATGCATGGACATACTGTATGGTCATGTAGTTTTTTTTTTGCATGGTAATACATGTCTCATTCATATCATAAAGATTAAAATACAAGTCACGTAAGGACCAACATGACAAAACTGAAAAGCTAGCAGAACATCTCTAAGCTTGACACCAACGCCCATCACCTGCCTCCGTCACCACGACAGCAGCCACCGAAGAAAAGAATGATGGATCACCTCGAGCTCGATGCGACTCCATCGCTGATATGCAGCTTTGCGGACCTTCAAGGTGGCTCACCAAAAGTGAAGCCCTTACCGTTGAACGAATCAGACCTGGGCAACACCCCGGACACGCCATCAAACTTCAGATTTGGCACCCCACCGCGACTAAGTCGTCGCAGAAGAAAACCATACCTGCCATCCACGAACCACGAACCCAGCACATGTTTCGTCTTCCAGATGTCGTCGATGCAGACCACAATCTGCATCCGCTCCTGGACTACCTCCCAAGCTCCGCGTCGACGCTGGAGCAAACGCAGTCGCAACGGCGGAGCCCGAGGACACATGTCTACCACGAGGATGCCGTCGCCGCCACGCCATCCTTGCTTGAACAGACTGCTTTCCAAATCCATCCCCAACCATAGGACCGATGGCCTTGTCAAGGAAGGATCCGAAGAATCTTTATTCAACGTTGTCATCGTTGCCGCCGAAACGAAGACGATGAACAACCTAAAAATCTAAACTACGAGAGAGTAAAAACGATCCACACGCCTCGATCCGGCGGCCCCCCTCACCACTGACGACCAAGGTCGCCGGCGGAGGGGAGCCGCCGGAGGACGGCACTGGAAGATTGGTCTCCTGGCGGCGGCTAAGGTTCCAGCGCCAGGGACAGGAGGAAAACCAACCAACAAGTATTTGCCAGAGAACGCGCCCCCGCTGCACTTTCGAAAACAAGGTATTGTATGGTCATGTAGTTGATGCATAACAACAACCAATGGTGCGGGGCTAGTCGCACGCGTACGGTGCTGCTTGTCGTCCGCGTGCATGTGGCAGTGTGGTGTGTGGTGAAGAGCGAGCGAGTGAGCTGATGACTGTGCATATATACTTGGTGAGTGAGAGGTAGCCGATGGACGTCCCATGCAGATGCAGGCCACGCATACAAAAACCAGTTTAGGTAAATGCCAGTCAGACTGGTTTTTAAATATGGTCAATCGATTTTCGAGAGTTGGCCGGAGTGAGCCGGAGGTAAGGAAGGAGAAGGAAGGGCTCGCTGGAGGGCTACCTCAGTATCTATATTAAGGTTTAGGGTGGGGCCGGGGCGGTGGTGCACTTTTCCGGTGAAAAAACCTAAACGCTGGCAGCCCTAGAGGGATGCCCGGGGGGCGGTTCTCGGGAGGGCGGGGCGGCGAGGCTGCGCGGAAGCACTGCCGGCCGCGAGTGGTGGTCGCAAGCGGTTCAGCCGGCAGCCCTGGCGGCAGACTAGAGAAGAAGAAGAGATGGAGGTAGAAGAAAGGCTGCGAGCCGTTGGATGTGGATCTGACGTTCGAAATGATTGACTGACCCAATTCAAAAAATCAGTCGACTGATTTCTAGCCTAACCCTACAAAAACATTGGGGGTGCAGCATAGCTGTCCTTTCTGCATGTTGCGGGTAGTGTAGTGTAGAGCGCCACAGGGTGGGGCGTACGTGCATGTGAAAGCTAGTTGCCCGAGGGCGGAGGCAGTAGTTCAACGACGTGTGCTATGGCCATAACTAAGGTTGCGTCGTCGCTAGATATAGCGACCTCAACTAGTCTCATGGTTACTCGTGGCAAACAGATCGATCCCGTTCGAGGCCGCGTGTGGTGTGGGGCCGTAGGGTGTAGCGAGGGGCTGACAGCAACGGCTCGGGTGCTCCCGATCTATGGACCCTCCTAGGCTCCTATACGTGCCACGTCTCATGCACGCTCCTCTCTCTCTCTCCAAGAAACAACAAAACGAAAGACATCTGTACCTCACGTCTCTTTTCATCTTGTCCCCTTTCGCTGCCCGATTAATTATCGTCATTCATAATAGACCGGTACAACTATAAACACTAGTGGTCTCCAGTCTAGTCTCCTACTGGCTTCAGCATCCAGCTCCTTGATTGCTAATGCTAATCATCAACTTGTGGTGTTAAAACATTCATGAACGTGTGGCCAGATGTACGTGTGCGTTGTTGTGAAGCAGGCCGGCAGATCATGCGTGTCTAGTTGAATAAACAATTATTAGTTTTGCTAATCCATATCAACACCGTTATATTCTCATCATGCACACAATCTCAAAAAGCACATTGCTCTCGGTACTTATCCCACAGATTATTTAATTTCACTTCCGACTCTCACAATCTGTAGGGTTTTTTTTTTTTGAAACGAAAGGGGTTGCCCCCCTGCCTCAACTTTTTATTAAAAAAGCAAAGGCAACCAGCGAACAGAGTTCACAGCTCTCGGCTCCAGCCAGAAGTAGCCACAGCAGAATTATTACAGACGCAAAACATCAAACAGTCTAAAAAACCACCAGAGAACTACGGAATGACCCCTATAGGAACCACAAGCGCAGAAGCTCTGAACTCCCTACAGGTGCATCAACATGCCAGGCAATTCTAAGCAACTCCCCGCGATGATGGTCGAGCAGCTTCAAGCATTGGAGGAGTAGCACAGCTTGGGATTCCACGCACAGGATCTTCCATTGATATATATATGTCTCCCCACCATCTCCAGCACACATTTGATGCTTCTCCATCTTCGCCCCTGGAACATAATTTCATTTCGAAACAACCATAAGCTCCATAAGGTAGCAGCAGAAATCAAGTTTACAGCATCAAAACTCTTTTTCTTTTTCCAAAAAGGAAGCAATGATCCAAACGAATCAGGTACAGGCATCTTGGTACATTCAGCTATCACCAGCCAGACTTGTTGAGCCACCACACATTCAAAAAACAAATGCTGGAGGCTTTCAGGTTCACAGCAGAATACACAAGTCAGGTCTTCCACATGCTGGCGTTTAGCCAGATTGTCCCTAGTCAGACTCTTATTATTCACAATTAGCCACAGAAATACATGGATATTAGGGGAAACTTTGATTTTCCAAATATAATCCCTCCAAATAGAGACCATGCCCCCCCAATTAATCATCTTATACATAGATTTAACAGAGTATAACCCTTTACTTTCCAAGGACCAAATAGGCTTATCAGCCATGTTGTTAAAAGGAACATTTTTAATCACATTGAGTAGTTCATTCCAGGAGCACAAGATATCTTCATTAACACACCTTCTAAAGGTTAGTCATCATCGGGAGCACAATCTGTAGTTATGTCCACGGAATCAGACAGTCTTGACATCGGAAAAGTTCAAGGAAGTTAACTCCAAAATTATAAATTGTTAGTCATCATCGGGTTGGATCCTTTCGATATACACTCATCTTCATGGGCGACGGTTGCGATTCGGTAATGATGGTCTTATAGAGGCTTAGTCCAAGCTTAGACCGACAACCTCACAACTATATGTACTACACAACAAAGTTTGCTTGGCACCAATAAGGGAGAGGCAGTGACAGCGGCATGCCTTCGACTGGGCTCACTTTAGTAGTCGTCGCTAAGTGGTCTTCGGACCTGATGTGATCTTGTTACTTATGGTGTTATTTGTACTGCCTTGACAGTTGATGAATAAAACCAAAACTTTTCTGCAAAAGAAAAAATAGACATCATTTTTATTTTTTTGCAAATTCTCAAATTCACCTCTTTTTTCCCTGTGGAGGGAGCACGGTGCATTAATGCGCAGCAGGCGGTCACGTACCAAATGTTTTTGTAACGTTGCTTGGGCATAATCAATCATGCATGGGGTGCACGGGCATGGCATGTGCCTTGCCCTTAACATGGCGCCATGCCGTGCATTGCCCTGGAACAGCTGATTAGTTTGTTGAACGGTGCATAGTAAGAGTAATGCGTATCTCTGTGCATGATTAGCGTTGAGGTTTGTTTGTGCCGTCGGCGTCCCGCTCTGCTTTGCAGCACACGACATACTACGTCTGTCGATCGCGTCCATATATATATCCCTGGGCCTGCACACATACGGTGCACCCTGCCCGATATGCTGCATGGCCTGGCATTCGGCTTCAGGAGGTGCACCTGCCAGCCTAGCTGTCGTTCCTGCTGCTTGCCAGGGTGGGGGCGAACATAGCAGCAAGTATATCTGGCATCTGTCGGGCCGGGTCTATCAAAGCCCGACGTAGAAAACCTAGACCGAACCCGGCCGGCCTGACCGTCAGGCCTAAAAATCAGGCCCAAGCACGGCCCATCAATCAAAAAGCCCATCGGGCCTCGGGACAGGCCTCTTCCTTAAACAGCATATACGGCAGGGCCTAACCATTGGTCTCAAAATTTAGGCCCAGGCCCGACGCGTGGGCAAGGTCGGGTCGGGTTGGGCCGTCAGGACCGGGCTGCCCATGGCCAGTCATAGCAGCAAGCTAGTCCGGGTACGGACGAACGACTATAGACGGGGAGTACGGACTGATATGCCGCACTGCCGTGGAAATGGAATGCCTGTTTTCGGAGCAACGGTTGACGGACATGGAGCACCCGCACCAGGGCACCGCCGGCAAGAGGATCCGGTCCACCCGCAAACCAACGAGGAATGGATCTGGCCGAAGCATAACAGTCTGCCGCCACCACGAACGACACAAACGTGCAGCCCACCACGTCGTTGGGCAGCTCGCGACGGAGCCAACAGCCACTAGCATGTTGACTCACCCACGCACTAGCATGCCGATGCTGCCAGCATTCCGTGATTGCCATCACCGAGAGCGGGGGAGCCCCCGCCACCGAAGCCGACCGGGCGCACCCGTCGGCTACAAGGGTAGGGAGCGGGGAGAAAGGGCCCGAGGCCCGGGGGCTAGGGTTTTCCCTCTCGGTTGCTCACGGGAGGGATGCCTTCTTTTATGCACGTCTCTCTTGGTGGTCGCTGCGTGCACAACAATTATCGCCATTTATAATTGAGGAAAGTATCGTTTTCCCCCTCAAATCTTTGACGATGGATCAAAACCCCCCTCAAGTCTAAAACCGGATTAATCACCCCCTCAAATCTGTAATACCGGATCAATCAGGCCCCGAGCGGTTTTGAGCAGGATTTTAGGTGGTTTTGATCAGAACCGCAAGATTTCAAACTTGTCGGCGTCGTCGACGACGTGGAAATTGTCTAGGATCTCGGCACCGGCGGCGTCCTCCCCCGGCTGACGGCTTATTCTAGGAGAATCTGGCTCAGAAGGATCGCTGATGCGGACTTCGGCTCGACGCACATATTCAGTGCGTCTGCCTCATTGGCTCGCCCGATGGTGGCCACTAGTGCTACCTGCTCCACCGAAGGAGACATGAGGAAGATGAGCACGACGGCCTCGCGGGAGGCGAGCTCCACGAGGAGGAAGACATCCATCCGCAAAACCTGCGCGCTGATGGAGTTGAACATGACCTCCACGAAGCCATTGATCAGGGCGGCCGCCTCGCGCCAGAGTCGCTCGATCCCACAGGCGCATGTTTTATGCATGCTTGATGACCAGGCAATCTCTGAACCAGTTACATATGCAGACATAACCAATCAGTCTAATTTTCTAATTATGCAACTCACATCGGGGATAGGATTCCCAACATTCTTAAGTAACCTGACAGTCTTAACATGTGTACATGCTTCAGTCCAATGCACAAGTGATTGCAGCACACCCACCAATTCAGATCCTGTTTAAAAAATCAGTTCAACTAGATTTAGTGCACCCAAGAGAAATCTAGTGATTTCTTCAGATTAACACGAGTATTTAACCAAAAACTACCACATTTCATGGAAACGTGTCCAGAAACTACCACTTTACGAATTTATGCCGAAAACTACCACTTTTTTGTTAATCTGTGACTAAAAACTACCATGGCGGGAAAGTGCCCGATTCGCCTCTTCTAAACGCCTTTCTGACAGGATGAGCCCACAAGTCGGGTTGACCGTTAACTTTGACCGTTATTACAAATGGGACCCACACGTTAACCCTCTTCTTCCTCCTCTCTCCCTCTCTTTGGCATTTCTACAAACACCTTGTGTGCACCTGCAGTTTGCCCGAGATCCTGACCGACGCGCCCTTCTCGAGCGAGCCGAGCGCGTGGCTCTGGATGCTGCTGCAGTCCCCGGCCTACTCCTCGAGCAGGTCTCCGACCAGGGCGCTGGCGGGGGAGGGCCAAGGTCGTCCTCGGCGTCGGCCCAGACGACGTCCTCGGCCTCGGTCGAAGCTAGCGTGCGCCATGGAGTTGGCACTGAAAGCCGTCCAGTTCTGCCCGCCCTCCAGCATCACGTCCACCTCTGGCACTGAGTGCCCCGTCTGCGACGATAGCCGATAGCAGCTTCGTGGAGTCGTAGCAGAGCTCGAACGGCGCCACCGCCGGCGTGACCCTCCTCGCGCTCCTGCCCATGGCGCGGTCGAAGGCCGCGATCAAGGGGCGGTACACGTCGTGGCGAAGCTCTGTGTAGCGGACCGTGGAGAAGCCGACGATGGGCGCACCGGCGCTCGCGAATGCCACACGCGCTCCGTCCATGGCGATGCCATTGCTGGCCGAGACGTAGTAGCCGGGGTCTCCGGCGAACGGGCGGCGCAGCGGGACCCCCTTGGACAGGAGCGTCGTGACTGCCGGCCGGTCAGCCCGGGGAGCGAGGAAGAAAGGGCCGCCGCCGAAGATTGCCGCGCCCGCGCGGTCGCCATCGCCTGGGAGGCACAACGCGAACGAGCTGGCGACCCTCTGCGCGCTCGCGACCTGCGCCAGGAACGAGCGGGCGGAGCGTGCGAGCCCCGCGACGCCGACAGCGCCGCAGGAGGCGGCGACAGAGAAGGAGACCGGGAACAGCGGGCAGACAGCGTCACGCGCGTGGTCTGGCCGTGGTCGGCGCTGCACGGCGACGTGACGACCGGGGCTGAGAGGTCGAGGACGACCGCGGCCGGCGTTGAGGGCTGCCACACACACGGGGTGTTTGTGGAAATGCCAAAGAAAAGGAGAGAGGAGGAAGAAGAGGGTTAACGTGTGGGTCTCATTTGTAATAACGGTCAAAGTTAACAGTCAACCCGGCTTGTGGGCCCGTCCTGTCAGAAAGGCGTTTAGAAGAGTCGAATCGGGCACTTTCCCGACATGGTAGTTTTTAGTCACAGATTAGCAAAAAAGTGGTAGTTTTCGGCACAATTTCGTAAAGTGGTAGTTTCTGAACACGTTTCCATGAAATGTGGTAGTTTTTGGTTAAATACTCGATTAACACACATGCTCGTGCACCAGTTGTTTGGACAGGGCTGCCATTGTCACGGACGAGGACATGGAAGACCCAACCTGCACCGGCCATGGAGGCTGTGCACGACGATCCAGTTGGAGGAGCATGATATGGCTCACACTGGCCGACGACTATGCTGCGGCTATCCCCGGTATGGCTCACACCGGCCGTCTACTTCCTCGCCAACAGGCAGGTGCAGACCATGTTCGTGCAGTAGCTAGGGCACGAAGACGGACTCCCTCATCACGGGCAGCACCGCCCCCGTCCTAGATCCGTCGCCGATGTCCATCGAGATGGTGCTCGTCGCCACCTACGTCACGCTCATAACAGGGCCGTCGCGTCATCCGTGGCGTTCGCGCCACTGCAGCTCATGGGATCGGGCATGGGACGGCGACTGGCACAGACCGCGTGCGCCAAGACGCGCAGGCTGCAGATGGCCATGGACCAGGAGGCGGCCAAATGGGCATAGCGTGGCTACTGCTGCAGTACATCATGATGGTGATCTCGGACGCGTGGAGAATGAGCTGGTAGCAATGTCCTCGACGGGCTCGCTCGTACAGGCGACGCCGACAAGTTCGAAATCATGCGGTTCTTCTCCAAAACCACCTAAAATCCTGCTCAAAACCACTCGGGGCCTGGTTGATCTGGTATTACAGATTTGAGGGGGTGATTAATCCGGTTTTAGACTTGAGGGGGGATTTGATCCATCATGAAGGATTTGAGGGGGGAAACGGTACTTTCCTCTTTATAATTACTGGTACCAGGGGCGAAATTGGGCCTGGGGCAACTGGGGCTGTAGCCCCAGGCGTGGCCCAACTACCAACTGTATGTATAAAAGCAAATTTTTGAGAATCTGAGATAGATAGAAGATTTGCCCCAGGCTTCACGTACAAGGCTTTCAGCCCATTAGCCCAACTCAATTCGATCGATCGAACAGAAAATCAATCCCGTAGTACATCGATGCTTCGATCTGTCGTTCATTCGCCAAGGAAAAAAAACCTCTCCCGATCGAGAAACCGTCGCCTAGTCGCGGCCGCCCTCGTCAGTCATCAACCGTGTTTCCTGGCCGGCCGCCACGCCGCCCGACCGGTCCGGCGTCCTGACCATCTGCCTCTCCTTCTTCTGATCTTCTCCAAGTGTTCCTAAATTACGGTGCACGCACACACTGCTGTACAGCGGCACAGGTGATACGTATTGCTCAATTAATTAGCAATCCTTGTATATCATCAGCCATTCCAGCAAAAAAAATTAATCTGTATCATCTAATTAATTCCGTATCTTCAACAATACTCAACTCTGTATCATCTAATTCTTTTCCCTAGTTCCTTTTATATCATGGAAACTCGACGAATTGGTGGTGTTAAATCATATACTTAGTTAGTCTTATTTCATTGTAGTCAGGAGATTATAAGTCCGAGATGAAAAGGACCCATACAATTGAATCTTTTTTCCAATCAGTTGAGCGTGATGTATTTGCAAGCATTGATGATATTAATATTATACAGTACTGTCAAAAAAAGTGAGGAAACGCAAGGGGCTACTACCTCGTGGACTTTGTGTAAATGGTATAATATGTTCTTGTTTTTTTTGCAAAAATTCATATGAACAATTGATTTAGCCTATGTCCAATGTCTTGATTTTAAATACTTGATTTTATGTTTGCAAAATCCAGGTCCTTCTACTATTGCTGGTGAAGACACGATGGCCTTGAATTAAGGAAGTCTTCGGTAATTTGGTACCAAACCATATTTGCAATGATGCACTTTGTTAAACTATTTGTTTTTACGGAATTTCAAGTAATGAATTTATATTTCATTTTGAATGTGATTTTGTGCCATACTTATAACACACGTGATTTTTGACGATATATTTAGTCAGTTAGTTTTACCCCAGGCTTTGAGAAATCCTGGCTCCGCCTAGTCTCTAGTCGTTCCTCGTACGGCATCTAGCACCTATAGATTGCTAGCGCTGATCATGCACTTGTCTGGACTCTGGAGCGATCAACCGACACTGGTAACCATGCATGCATGAAAAAAAATTCAAAGGAAAAGGGTCCTCGGGTGTGAAGCATGCTTGATCCATGCAATTCACATGCATATGTACGTTCGTGTGTGTTGTTCGAAGGCATGCAGGCACTAGTAGAAAAGAGGGCAATGGTCCAGGCCGGGTCAGCCCATTAGTCCCGGTTCAATCTAGAACCGGGACCAATGGGGGCAATGGACCCGGTTCGTGAGCCCCACGGACCGGTCGGGCCACGTGGGCCATTGGTCCCGGTTCGGCTGGACCTATTGGTTCCGGTTGGTGGGACGAACCGGGACCAATGTGCCTCGCTCCTGGCTCACCATCATTAGTCCCGGTTGGTGGAATGAACCGGGACCAAAGGCTTCCCTTTAGTCCCGGTTCGTGGCACGAACCGGGATCAATTAGTTGCCTATATCTACCCCGCGAGCAGAGCACTCCCAGTGCTCTGTTTTTCGTGGCAGGCGAGGGGAGAGCTTTGTGGTGCTCTAGCTCACCTCCTATGCACACGAGGTGTTCGATGGAATGCCCGAGCCACACTACTTAAGCTTTCTCCTCTTCAAGTTCGACCTCCAAACTCCATTTTCCTCAATATTTGTCTAGATTTAGCGGTCCGTCACGTCCCGTCCCCGTCTTCACCGCCGTCGATCGCCCGCGCCGATCTCGTCGCCGGCACCACCGTGGTGAGCCTCTTGTTCTTATCTTCTTTCTGAAAGGAAAAAAAATTCTTACTTGTATATTTATATAGATACTTGTATAATTTTCTTACTTTTATTAATTATTGCATCTTATATAGTGCGATGGTTTTGGTATCCGCCCCCGTCGGCCCTCGTCCTGTCTATGATTCGGATGTGGTATATATTTTATTTTCATAACTATTGGTTCATTTATTATTTATAACAATTATGTCGACCAACGTGACATAGATTTTATTTATCTAGGAGGTTGTTGAACCGGAAATTCCAACCGACCCTATTGTCGAGAGGTTAAATTTAGTTGAAGAAGAAAACAATTTCTTGAAGGAAAAAATTAGAAAAATTGAGGAGGAGAAGATGATATTGGAGTTGCATGTTGCGGATGTTGTGGATGATCACAAGATCAAGATAAATGCAATGCGCTTGAAGATTAGAAAGATTAGAAAATATGCCATTCATACCGAGGCTTGGTATCATTATGCCGTTGGATCAGTTGTTACATTGCTTGCGATTATGATCGCATTTGTTTTCGCATTGAAATGTTTTACATATTTTCAGTGTATGGTTTAATTAATTTAGATGCTCTGCAGAGCTTTATTTCGTTAGATGAGAACTATGTATGTACTTTGGTTTTAATGTGATGATGAACTTCTATTAATTTGGTCACTTAATTATCTATTCATGATGTTCTGTAATGATTTTTGACACACTTAATTATATATAATGCACGCAGATGAACCGGCAATGGATGTACGATTCAAGACACACCTCCGAGTACATTAAGGGCGTGCATGGTTTTCTCGAAATGGCTGAGGCAAACAAGCAAAATAGTTTTATGTGTTGTCCATGCCCTATATGTGGGAATACGAAGTCTTACTCTGACCGGAAAATCCTCCACACCCACCTGCTTTACAAGGGTTTCATGCCACACTATAATGTTTGGACGAGGCACGGAGAAATAGGGGTTATGATGGAAGACGGCGAAGAAGAAGAGTACGATGACAACTATATGCCCCCTGAATACGGTGATGCTACTGAACATCAAGAGGAACCAGACGATATGCACGATGATGCTGCAACGGGTGAAGCTGCTGAAGATCAAGAGGAACCAGACGATGTGCCCGATGATGATGATCTCCGCCGGGTCATTGTCGATGCAAGGACGCAATGCGAAAGTCAAAAGGAGAAGCTGAAGTTCGATCGCATGTTAGAGGACCACAAAAAGGGTTGTACCCCAATTGCGAAGATGACAACACAAAGCTTGGTACCGTACTGGAATTACTGCAGTGGAAGGCAGAGAATGCTGTGCCTGACAAAGGATTTGATAAGCTACTGAAAATATTGAAGAAGAAGTTTCCAAAGGATAACGAATTGCCCGACAGTACATACGCAGCAAAGAAGGTCGTATGCCCTCTAGGATTGGAGGTGCAGAAGATACATGCATGCCCTAATTGTTGGGGAACGTAGTAATTTCAAAAAAAAAAAAATCCTACGCACACGCAAGATCATGGTGATGCATAGCAACGAGAGGGGAGAGTGTTGTCTACGTATCCTCGTAGACCGAAGCGGAAGCGTTGACACAACGTAGAGGAAGTAGTCGTACGTCTTCCCGGTTCAACCGATCCAAGCACCGTTACTCCGGCACCTCCGAGTTCTTGGCACACGTTCAGCTCGATGACGCTCCCCGGGCTCCGATCCAGCAAAGCTTCGGGGAGGAGTTCCGTCAGCACGACGGCGTGGTGATGATCTTGATGTTCAACCGTCGCAGGGCTTCGCTTAAGCACCGCTACATTATGACCGAGGTGTAATATCATGGAGGGGGGCACCGCACACGGCTAAGGAACGATCACGAAGATCAACTTGTGTGTTATGGGGTGTCCCCCTGCCCCCGTATATAAAGGAGGGAGGGGGAGGTGCGGCCGGCCCCTTTGGGGTGCGCCTGGAGGAGTCCTACTCCCACCGGGAGTAGGACTCCCCCCTCTTGCCTTGGTGGAGAAGGAAAGGGGGGAGGGGAAAGAGGAAAGGGGGGCGCCCCCCCCTTCCTTGTCCTATTCGGACTAGGGGGGGAGGGGGCGCGCGGCCTGCCCTGGACGGCCCTCCTCTTCTCCCTCATGGCCCACTAAGGCCCATTAACCCCCGGGAGGGTTCCGGTAACCCCCCGGTGTTCCGGTAAAATCCCGATTTCACCCGGAACCTTTCCGATGTCCAAACATAGGCTTCCAATATATCAATATTTATATCTCGACCATTTCGAGACTCCTCGTCATGTCCGTGATCACATCCGGGACTCCGAACAAACTTCGGTACATCAAAACTTATAAACTCATAATAAAACTGTCATCGTAACGTTAAGCGTGCGGACCCTACGGGTTCGAGAACTATGTAGACATGACCTAGAACCATTCTCGGTCAATAACCAATAGCGGGACCTGGATGCCCATATTGGTTCCTTCATATTCTACGAAGATCTTTATCGATCAAACCGCATAACAATATACGTTGTTCACTTTGTCATCGGTATGTTACTTGCCCGAGATTTGATCGTCGGTATCCAATACCTAGTTCAATCTCGTTACCGGCAAGTCTCTTTACTCGTTCCGTAATGTATCATCCCGTAACCAACTCATTTGGTCACATTGCTTGCAAGGCTTATAATGATGTGCATTACCGAGAGGGCCCAGAGATACCTCTCTGACAATCGGAGTGACATAACCTAATCTCGAAATACACCAACTCAACATGTACCTTCGGAGACACCTGTAGTACTCCTTTATAATCACCCAGTTACGTTGTGACGTTTGGTAGTACCCAAAGTGTTCCTCTGGTAAACGGGAGTTGCATATTTCTCATAGTTACAGGAACATGTATAAGTCATGAAGAAAGCAATAGCAGTATACTAAACGATCAAGTGCTAGGCTAACGGAATGGGTCATGTCAATCACATCATTCTTCTAATGATGTGATCCCATTAATCAAATGATAACACATGTCTATGGTTAGGAAACATAACCATCTTTGATTAATGAGCTAGTCAAGTAGAGGCATACTAGTGACTATATGTTTGTCTATGTATTCACACATGTATCATGTTTCCGGTTAATACAATTCTAGCATGAATAATAAACATTTATCATGATATGAGGAAATAAATAATAACTTTATTATTGCCTCTAGGGCATATTTCCTTCACTAATGACTGCATCCTCTTCCGCGGTGCGTACAAGGATCTGAACGCATGCCCGGTATGCGGTGCATTACGGTATAAGATTAGACGAGATGACCCTGTTGATGTTGATGGCGAGCCCCCCAGGAAGAGGGTTCCTACGAAGGTGATGTGGTATGCTCCTATAATACCACGGTTGAAACGTCTGTTCAGAAACAGAGAGCATGCCAAGTTGATGTGATGGCACAGTGAGGACCGTAAGAAAGACGGGAAGTTGAGAGCACCCGCTGACGGGTCGCAGTGGAGAAAAATTGAGAGAAAGTACTGGGATGAGTTTGCAAGTGAGCCAAGGAATGTATGGTTTGCTTTAAGCGCGGATGGCATTAATCCTTTCGGGGAGCAGAGCAGCAATCACAGCACCTGGCCCGTGACTCTATGTATGTATAACCTTCCTCCTTGGATGTGCATGAAGCGGAAGTTCATTATGATGCCAGTTCTCATCCAAGGCCCTAAGCAACCCGGCAACGATATTGATGTGTACCTAAGGCCGTTAGTTGAATAACTTTTATAGCTGTGGAATGGAAATGGTGTACGTACGTGGGATGAGCACAAACAGGAGGAATTTAACCTAAAGGCGTTGTTGTTCGTGACCATCAACGATTGGCCCGCTCTCAATAACCTTTCAGGACAGACAAACAAGGGATACCACGCATGCACGCACTGTTTACTTGACACCGATAGTATATACCTGGCAAGTTGCAGGAAGAATGTGTACCTGGGCCATCGTCGATTTCTTCCGACCAACCATCAATGTCGAAAGAAAGGAAAGCATTTCAAAGGCGAGGCAGATCACCGGAAGAAGCCCGCCATGCGTACCGGTGATCATGTACTTGCTATGGTCAATGATTTACACGTAATCTTTGGAAAGGGTCCCGGCGGACTAGCTGTTCCGAGTGACGCTGGGGGACACGCACCCATGTGGAAGAAGAAATTTATATTTTGGGACCTACCCTACTGGAAAGACCTAGAGGTCCGCTCTTCGATCGATGTGATGCACGTGACGAATAACCTTTGTGTGAACCTGCTAGGCTTCTTGGGCGTGTATGGGAAGACAAAAGATACAGCTGAGGCATGGGAGGACCTACAACGTTTGCACGAAAAAGACGGCATGCCTCCAAAGCAGTATGAAGGTCCTGCCAGCTATGCTCTTACCAAAGAAGAGAAGGAAATCTTCTTTGAATGCCTTCTTAGTATGAAGGTCCCGACTGGCTTCTCGTCTAATATAAAAGGAATAATAAATATGGCAGAGAAAAAGTTTCAGAACCTAGAGTCTCATGACTGCCACGTGATTATGACGCAACTGCTTCCGGTTGCATTGAGGGGGCTTCTACCGGAAAATGTCTAATTAGCCATTGTGAAGCTATGTGCATTCCTCAATGCAATCTCTCAGAAGGTGATCGATCTAGAAATCATACCAAGGCTAAGGAGTGATGTGGTGCAATGTCTTGTCAGTTTCGAGCTGGTGTTCCCACCATCCTTCTTCAATATCATGACGCACGTCCTAGTTCATCTAGTTGACGAGATTGTCATTCTGGGCCCCGTATTTCTACATAATATGTACCCCTTTGAGAGGTTCATGGGAGTCCTAAAGAAATATGTCCGTAACCGCGCTAGGCCAGAAGGAAGCATCTCCATGGGCCATCAAACAGAGGATGTCATCGGGTTTTGTGTTGACTTCATTCCTGGCCTTAAGAAGATAGGTCTCCCTAAATCGCGGTATGAGGGGAGACTGACTGGAAAAGGCATGCTTGGAAGGGGCTCAATAATATGCAGGGACGGATATTCTTGATCTCAAGCACACTACACGGTTCTACAGAACTCTACCTTGGTGACCCCGTATGTCGATGAACACAAGAACAGTCTGCGCTCCAAACACCCAGAGCAGTGCGACGACTGGATTATATGTGAACACATCAGGACTTTCAGCAGTTGGTTGGAAGCACGTATCAGAGGTGACAACACTGTTTGAGATGAGCTGTACTTGTTGTCCAGGGGACCATCTTTGACTGTATTGATTTGGAAAGGATACGAGATAAACGGGAATACATTTTACACGATTGACCAAGATCAAAAGAGCACCAACCAAAACAGCGGTGTCCGCTTTGATGCAACAACCAAGAGGGGAAAGGACACATATTATGGTTACATAGTGGACGTATGGGAACTTGACTACGGAGTAGATTTTAAGGTCCCTTTGTTTAAGTGCAAATGGGTCAATCTGTCAGGAGGCGGGGTACAGGTAGACCCACAGTACGGAATGACAACAGTGCGACCAAGAAGGGAAATAAACTCATTCCGAATATTATGGCCAAGATAATGATGATGGATTTCACTATTCTTAATGCGCCAAAGATGCTCTTGCATTACAGGGTCAAATTCCGCCATCATTTCAATTACTCCTAAAAAATTTCCGTTGTTATCTTGATATAATTTCTCATTCGATCCTCGAAAAGCCAGACTATGTTTAGCAAGAAATTTCACAGCAGCAACAATTCTAATTAAAACAAGTCTCCATCGCTCCTTCTCCCTTGCAATCTCTTGTTGCATGTCTTTATCAATTGTTTCCTTCTTACTTAGCCTCAGCCTTACCTCATTCCAACTATTCATGTTAGTGATATGCTCAACACTATTCTCATGCAATTTGAGCTTCTCACTAAGATGTCTCCAATCCTTCAATCCCTCGGATGCTAGCAGACTTTTGCTTTTTCCAGATTTAAACAATTTGCAACAAAAGCACTAGACTTTATTCATGTGTCTAGAGTACACTAACCACCTCCGATCACTGAACTCGCCATTCCTTAACTTTCTTGTGTAGATCATATGAAAAATGCCTGCCACAAATTTCATCTTCAGGAAACTCAAGATTATATTCCCTTATAGGTCCTTTCTCAATGAGAATATCTCTTGATTTATTGTCAAGAATGTTCCAAGTTCTAGGATCATATATATCAAAAGAAGAACCCTGCTCATCTGCATTTCCAAGATTCTCATGGTCACTAAAATTTTCCGTGTGCTGATCGGCATCATTTTCCGCAGCATTATTTTCCTCGACATGATTTTCCTCAATGGCATTCTTAGTATCATCAGGTTTTTCTTCACCATTTGTGATATATAATTGCTCTGAATTTGTAGCAGCACCAGTCCTCAATACAAACATATCCATAGCGCCTTCCTGAGATTGAATCAACTTGTCTACTCTTTTCTTGTTGTTTCTTTTCTCACAGCCAGATAGATGTTTTTTTGGTAAGATGATTATGCTGCAAGTGAGAAACACGAATACAGTATCAGAGATAGAAGATGTTATGTTTTTAGATGAGAAATTTCCGAATTGAGACCATCAGAAAATATTCGCCTATAGATTAGGATTTATGAATAGATTGATCTGAGAATTATTACCTTCTGAATGATGATCTTGATCAGTTGATCTCTTCCCCGAATTCTTGCCGATTTGATCCCCAAACTCAGCTCCAGGTTCGGTGCGGTGCGCTGGTGTCGGCGTCAGGCGGCGTGCTGTTGTGTCGATGCGTCTCCGTGCTCCTGTGTTGGTGCGTCTCCCTGGATTCCAGGCGAATGACAGGGCAACGTGCGTTGCCTGGGCTTGGTTGGGCAGGCCCTAGTGGTGGTTGTGTGCTGCTTGCTGGGTGGGCTCAGAGCTATCTGGGATGGATGTAAGTCATTCTTTTTTTCCACTAATCCGTAATATATAATATATACTGCATATATACTATGGGCCCCCTTTTAGTCTGGGCCCCGGGCCGTCGCACCTCTCGCACTGGTCCAAAGCCGGCCCTGTTCCTGCCTAGCCCGCCTGTCGCCGTCAACCGCCGCATCGCTGCTGTCTCCGCCTCCAGCGGCGCCAAGTCAGGCCCACACTGCCACATTCAGATGAGGTCTTTCTCTAGTGCCATCGATCAGGTGCTCGTTGTGCGTCGGTCGATCACGCCGGCCCGTTCGCAGGTAAAGCATATCTCTTCCTTCCTCCCCCTTTCCCTCTCCTCCTCCTGGTGTAACATTCCGTCCACAACCTCCTTGGCCGAAACTTCCTTTGTCGCCGCCCCCCGCATGCGCTGCTTCCTTCGCCGCTTTCTCCGCGAAACCTTCTATGCCTTACTGTTCATCCCCACAGATGATATCGAGGCAACATCCGTGCTAGCGGTGGGGGACGGTGTACCCGACGATGACATGTAGGGCGACGGGCGGGGTCGCCGCAGCGGATTGGGGGAGCAAGCAACGGCGGAGCTATGTAGAAAGCTGAGGGGGCCATGCCCCCCCCTCCAACCCATGTTTAATACTAGGTATATGTAATCACTATGGCTATATTCAGGTCGATTGATCTTCAACAGAGCGACTCTTTCGACCGAACTCATGTAAACTTAGCGAACAGAAAGACTGATCGGGATTACCACGACGCCATCCACGAACCAAGCCACTGCACTGCCACGACGCCCACGTCAAGCAAAAGATCACCTCTGCTCTGCATGCACCAAGGAGGTCAAGACCGAGGAACAAGGGCACGCTTGAGACGGTCGTCTATGGTTCTTCACCACTGGCCGGTGGTCGTTGCTGTCGGCCGGCCGGCACGCCACTCCCCGTCGCAGTCCGCCCCCCATACGAATTTGTCTACTTGATTTTGGAAGTGCCATCTACCCAGCTCAATTAAACCCTAAATTACTGGATCCGCCTTTGCAATGTTGCTTGTAGGGCTCGAAACGACAAGAGCTCTCCCACCCCACTACCCTGCCCGTAGG
>NC_041391.1:13522250-13532891 GCF_002162155.2 Triticum dicoccoides | reverse complement strand
CCTCATGTTCCCCTTTTCCTCCCCCCACCCCCTCCTCTCCCTCGTACCCCCGCGCCGCCTCCCCGAGCGAGGCGGCCGGGGGCCCTTCCACCGCGCTCCTCCATCTCTCCTCTGCATCCCTCCCTCCTCCCGTCGCCGTCAGCGTGCGCCACCGGTCCTCGGTCGTGTGGTGCTGGCGGCGGAGGGCATGCCCTTCCTCGCGCGCGGCCCTCCCCTGCTCGGGTGGTGATGGACGGCGTCGGTGCGCCTCGGCCGGTGGCGGTCCAGCGTCCTGGTGTGGAGGCCGGCGGCGCTCGCCGTGGTGGTGTAGACAGACGAAGACAGACGAAGAGTAGGCGCTGGCGTAGTTCGTCGCCGGCACCGCTTCAATCGCGCCGCCCACACGGTTTGTGTTGTTTGCACCGGCCACGAGGCAAGCCATCCACACGGCTAACCCAGGAGAGGAAGAGTAGGAGGTGGCACACGTAAGCGGCCATGTCTGGTGTCCCATGTGGGCCGTGTTCCACGTCCTATTCTCCCCCTCCTGCATCTTAACTTCATGTGGCTCATCCAGAAACAAGCATAGCAGTGGACACCCAGGCTTCTCCCCGCTCGGGATTCCTGGCCGTCGGATCTTCCTTTGATGCATTCTGGACCGTAGGATCTCGCCTTCGGATGACCTCGGCCGTCGGATCAAGCCCGGATCACTGCTACAATGAATAGTAGCCTCCATTCAGTTTTTCTTACTGACTTTTCTTACTCCACAATTACTATGCTCCCTCACTGATGTGTGGGTTCACTCGCTGGTGGGCCGCGCCAGTCAGCGACTTTGGCTAGGAGTGTGGACTGTGCAGCGCGTGGCCTCCATCAGCGGGCAAATATCCCGTGCCACCGCCGATAATACCGAGCCCCGCCGAGGGCAATTTCGTCATTTCACGTGTCCGGGCCCGTGACGTGTCCGGCCTCGGTTGGCTGGAGAGTGGATGGGGGTGAGGGTGCCTGTCTCCCTTCCTCCCGATCCTCACTCCGCCAATCCCCTCTCTTCCTCATGTCGCCCCCATGGCGCCGCCGCCCCTGCCTCCTCAACTCCCATGGCCCGCCCTCCCCGTCGCGTCTCTTCTCTCCATCGTCAGTCGCGGAAGCCGCTGCGCTCCTCTTCCTCCCTAGCTGCACCGCGCGGGAGGGCAAGAAGTTGACCCGAGGTCACCCGCCTCCAATCCGACGTGCGAGGCACCCAGAGGCTGCCTCCGGTCAAATCCGTCCGCCTCCCACGCCGTCATCGTCCAGCACGATTTTACCTCGTCGTCGTTCTCCTCCAAGCGTCCCGTGTGAGACGAGCCGGCCAGATCCACCGTGTGGTGGCGTTGCAGGACCTGCTCCTGCGCCTTCGCCGATGCCACCGACCCGCACTTCCCGGTCAGGTACTAGCTCCTCGACAAGGGCCTCAACGCGCTCATCTCGGTCTCCTCACCCGAGCATCTTGACTGCCCCAAGCTGTGGGTCTTCATCTTCCCCATCTCCGACGTGGCGGCGTGGGACGAGGGCGGCGAGGGCAGCGCCGGGTTTGACGCCGGACGCGGCGGCGCGGCCGCATGTGGGCTGCCTCCCCGGCCTTCCGCATGCAGCTCTTCCTGCTCCGCTCTCTCGCGCCCACCTGCGTAAACAACGGCCACGCCTCCTCAAGCCCTCTTCGTCCCCACGCAATCTATGCGGCGTCGAGGGGGGAGGCGGTGGTCCGGTGAATCACGCCTCTGCTCGACTGTGCAAGGCACAAGGGCCAGACAGGTCAGTAAGCCGCCCGTCTTAGCTCCTTGTGTGTGTGCGTGTTTGGTAGTGGACTGGCTCGCGATGCTCACGCACATTTTGTGTTCGTTGGAATTCCCCAGTCCCAAGTGATCTTGGATTGTAGGTCACAGAGGTAGCCAGAGTCTTGGGGATGAAGCAGATTTGTTTCCTTAACCTGTGAACAGTTTCAACAGAGGCCAAGCCAGCATTTAGGTAGAGAAAGTTTACCACCTAGGTTAGTCAAGCTATTGGAGAAAACATTGTGGGCGCGTGTAGAGCAGTGTTTACCACCTAGGCTTGTCTCAACGATGATGAGCTGCCACACCCAAATGATCGGATTAGTCTACTCCGTGACTCTTGGCTAGACAACACCCCACACCCCCCGGTTCATTTTTAGCACTCTTGGTTGTTGAGGATGTAACAGTGGTTGCTAGCTTAAATGCATGTTTACTGTAAACAAAGGTTCCCTTTTCGTCATTAAAGGATTCATGTATAGCACAAGAAACGGTTTGTTCATTGCATTCTCACGGACCAGCAAGATTTGTCCAAATATTGATCACCATTCAAAACCTGCTATGAAGGAATGCAAAAATGAGTTGTGCATTGGTCAGCATGTCAAAATCAAACAGAGCATGATTAATTGTTTTTTTTTCAGATAATGGAAGAATAACTCTCCCTGCCTCTCCACCCAAGGGTGCACACAGACAAGTTCGTGTGTATATCCATTTGCCTATTACAAGTGAGTTAGATCTTGGCATTTCTCATATACACATTTCTCGTATCGTTGCTTTCTGTAGAATAATTGGTTGAACTGCTTTTGGAAGAGGCGGCAGGAAGCATAGAAACCATGATTTTTATGGAGATTCAAAGTACAGAAAGATGGAAGAGGCGGCAGGAAGCACATAAATCATGATGTTTATGGAGATTCAAAGTACAGAAAGATGGAAGAGGTTCTGATTCTTCTCATTGCATTTCTAATTTTGTTGGCTACTATCTAATTTGAAAGTATAGATACTGCCCGGTGGGGAATCAATATTACACAGAGTAACTGGAATTTTAACCTGGTGCAAGGACTGAACATGTAGAGAATGAATAGGTTGTATCTTTCTTAGTAACCCATTTCTGTTATGAATGATAATTTGTGTCTGTTTTGTATCTCTGCTGATAGAACATATGATTTTCTATTATTGCCAGTGATATTAGTGTATTTGATTCTGTAGATATGTTTTGAGATTTCCCTAGAGCCGACCAATGAAACGGCGCTGGTTTATATAACGCGTCGTTTCTTCACAATTTGACTACTACAGTCACCGAATCATTGGAATAGGTAACCAGCGAAGGTTGCTTCAGCTATGTAGATTTTTTTTCTCTCAAAGCTAAATTTGTTTTCTTAGATGATGATAAGCATCATATCCGGCAGCTACGTGGAGTAGGAGTATTTCTGTAGCAGTCGGTGTTTATTTGCACCTTTTGGTTGTTTACCCTGCAAAGTTTTGGAACATTTAATTTTATAGCTTGCTTTCAAGTTGTTTTACTGCTTGAACAAGTATCTTGGCAGTGGTCGATTGACTTGAGTAGCCCTTAGAAGAGTATATTTTCTTTCCTTAAGTATCTTGCTTGCATCAAGTGGTTAGATGTTTTTAAATTTTATATACCTGTGTGTTGCTTGGTTGTGTCCTTAGACTGGCACCTGGGCAATTACTTGAGCAGCAGTGTAGCACCATGCCTCATTGAGCTCCCTAATTTGGCTAGAACAGAGGTCTACAACTGAGGGCTACTGTATTTACATTTTATATACATGTGAAAGTTATTTTTGTGATTCACTTCAGTTAGCATTGATTTCAATGCATATGTCTTCCTTTTTGTTGTCAGTAGTGCAATATACTTCTATTAAATGAGAAAGAATCAATAGCAATTCCTTCCATTGTATATGAAGCTCCGCTAGGTTCCAAATAGAAAGATCTTTTATTGAAGTGTAAACTGCTAGCAGAGCTACATTGCGGAGTACGGAGTTGATATGAAGCTCTGCTAAGTTACGATGCTATTTTCTGGCCTATGGGTTTTGGCTACTGATTTTTATTGCCATAGTTTATTGTTTGTCATCTAAAACGGATTCAGAGGGATACGAAGGGTACTTTAATTTGCAACCGATTAAATTGTTTGGTTCCTGATTCATATTTGTTTGTCTATATTATGGACAACCGATTAAGGATCTTTATAGAGTAGGAGTCTTCGTTTGATGGCCACAGTTGACATCACCCAATTTGTGTGTAGGGTGCTTAATAAGTTTTTTTAGATGTATGCACTGCATGAAGGAGCACATTTCTGTCAATTTTACTGGAGGTCAAGGTTACCTTCAAATGCTTGTAGTTATTTGTAAGCTGATCAGCAGCTTGAATGCAATGGAAGTTTGGATTGGAAGTATTTTTGGTTGGCTATAAGGAAGAGAGCACTTGACAGCCATTTGTACTGTTGTTGTGGTCGTCCTTGGCGCAGAAGGGGTGGCGGGGGAGGCGCGGAGATGGAGCAAACCTTGCACAGTGTCTAATCCACTTGATGCCATCATTATCTATGAGATGCACCAAGCATCGTAACGAATCTCGGCGCTTTGTACTACTATGTATTTTGTTTGCTCCTATGTCATGAGAAATTCCAAATGTTGGATCTGTGCCTGGCACGTGCTGTGAGCCGGCTCAGTTGTCCCGGGCTTTGCTTTTGGAACAAATTAAGTATTTGTCATGAGCTGGTAGATTAAATAATATCATGTTGGCAGATTATATATTCATTACTTTGCTTTTGCTATATCTTCACCATTTGTTATGTGCCAAATGTTCTCTTAATCTGTATGCTCTAAACTCAGTTTTCAGGGGCAACAACTATATACCTTATTTTCGGTACATCTTTAGTGTTTGTGATTTGTACAGAACACATTTGGCTTGACCAATTATTCTAATTTCCTTTGAATGTATAAAAATGTTATGTTGGAGTTTTATGTGTTGGATCACTGTGTTGAGCGTTGAGCTAGGCATAGAGCCATGGAGCTGCTGCGTGTGTGTGTTGGGTGAGGGACCGGCGGCGTCGGGTTTTGTTTGTGCCGGCGTCGGGCTCTGCTCTGCTCCGCGACGTACATACATGTCTCACCAGTCGGGTCCATGCTGCATGCGTGCATGTACGCCCCGAACCCTCGCTGCGGGCACGGTGCACTGCGCTAGCTAGCTGCATCCCGAAATATCGGATCCAACGGAGTACACAACTTGGATGGCATGCCATGGCATGCAGCGTACTACGCGCTGGCCATCCATGCTGCAGCTTTGCTGCCATAGGGTCAAGGTGGGTCGGCAAGGATGGGGCGTCCCAAGATGGCCGGGGCTACGGACACGATCCATCCAATAATCCTCCGTTAGGAAATGGATAACGAAATGGCCAGGCATAGTTTGACAGACGACATAGCACCAGTAGGCAATTACTATAAGCACTAGTAATGCACAAAACGTGTGGCGACTCGTTTGCCAGAGAAACATGCTTCCTCCGTTCCAAAATTCTTGTCTTAGATTTATTAAGATATGGATGTATCTAACACTAAAATGTAATTAGATACATCCGTATTTACATAACTGTAAGACAAGAATTTTAGGACGGAGGAAATACAAACGATGAATTGTTATCGGTCGTGGGGTCATGGACAGATGGATTCCAAGGGTGGGCGTGGCATGGGGCCGCGTAAATGGGCCGTAGGTGGGTAGGGGCTGACGGCAACGGCTCAGGGGGCTCCCTCGCTGTCTGTGGTCCTCAAGCAAGCCCAGTGGGCCCCACTCCCCTCACGTATCACATGTTACTTTTCTCTCAGAAAAAGAAAAAAAAAGGAGAAAGATAAACATGTGTCCTGTGCCTCCCTCGTGTCCTAGCTGTCTCGATCAACAGCTGCCCAGCTTAATTATCGTCAGTCCTCAGTGGACCAGTACTCTGCTGGTGTCTCCAGTCGTCTCTCGTGTTGTACTAATCATGAACATGCATTGTTTGCCCTACTCGATCAGTAACTTAATCCCGTGCGTGCATGCACGATTAGCCCATGCTTAATTATCTTTGAAGGCTGGCAGCATAGGCTGATCGATTATGCATGTGTAACAGATTGCATGAGGAAATCTAGATATGCTGCTAAACCAGATGTGGGTGGTTAAGAGTAGTACCATATATTTCATCGGTAACTGCGTCTGCATGCTTTTTGTACGTACGCACGCACGCACGGTACCGCCAACTTTGGCACCTACGTGACTGCGTCCGTGCTGACCGTCCCCGTGAAATCGTCCCTCAATCCACTGACCATTGTATCGGCCGTGCGTCGCTACGAAATATGACCAAGAATTTAACTCGAAAGTTACATAATGTACGGCGGAAAAGTCAACCGCCCACGTCAGTGCCTTAACACGGATGCTGGGTGACATCGCGCGGATTAATTCCTCCAGGTCTGAAGTCTGAAGTCTGAACGTACGCAGTGGCTGCACGGCGCGGCATGGAAGCATGTACCGCAGCGACGACGCAGGGTGGTGTGAAGCCGTGAGTGAAGAAGACGGGGTCAGGGAATGCACGCTCCTTGTCTCTAGAATGGTGTCAGCACATAGATTCTTTGCAACTTAACTTATGCATTTGGTCCCTTGTCTCTAGCTAAAGACCAGTACAACACTACGGGTACGGCTGCTGTATGTTAATTCTATCCAGTTTTTTCGCCAAAAAACAAATTCTATCCAGTTGGAAGAAGATGATATACGGAGTACGTTTTGGCTCAACTTTAGCAATCCAAAGTCAAATCTGAGTTTACGGTTCTCCGGTGGTGCCTATGTTCAAAGTTGAATTTGGATTTATGTCACATAGCCATTTGAGGTTAGACTCTGCCAACAATGCCTTGCTAGCTACTGGTAGTAGCTCTAACGTGCGATACTGGTAGAAGTAGATTCCATAATTGTTTGCATGCATGCGGCACTAGCAAGCACCAGCAAGCACCAACGATTAGAGCCGAGCCGTGCATGCCCCCGCCTAGTGGCAGTGACCAGTAGACAATGCATTCGTTCTCACATACATGAGCGGATCAAAACTTGTACTTCCCAAAATAATTGACTTAATTTTATACTAATTTATTTAACGTAACATGTAATCTCTGATGGTTCATTTATTAAATAGTGGAGTGTATGCAACGTGCTCTACCTTTCTGGTAGTACTATACTAATATGTTCAGAAACGAGGCCTAGTAAATTACAAAGACGAGGGAATCTTGAAGAGAATAGCTTTTCAACGTACTCCCTCCGTTTTTATTTAGTTCGCGTATTAGCTTTGGTCAAAGTCAAGCTTTGTAAACTTTGACGGAGTTTATAAACAAAAATATTAAGATATGCAATAACAAGCTTTGTAAACTTTGACGGAGTTTAGATTCATTATTGAATGTACTTTCACATCGTATAGATTTATTATGATAAATGTCTATATTATATTCTATAAACTTGATCAAACTTTACGAAGTTTGACTTCAGTCAATTCTAATATGTAGAGTAAATAAAAACGGAGGGAATATGTAACTGGTTTCATTGTCAGCGTGAGCAGCCGAGTGGCTAGCCCTATGCTGTGACCGGAGGGCTGGGGGCCTTCGTGTTTTGTTGTGCTCTCCCGGCCCATCCACCAATCTCTCTCTGACGGGAAAATTAATTCTGACGTATAGTTCTAGGACTGGCACGTCGCAGCTCCAGAAACTAGCCGAGCTGTGGCTATCTGATCCCTGGCCTAGCCGAGCATAATGTTTGAAGGAAAACTTGATCGTTGGGAAGGCCGGCTGTTTGGTTAAGTTAACCCGCTATATCCATGTCACCTTTTGCCAGCTTTACTGGGCAGGAAGCTAGCGCTGGAACTGGAAGGTGGTGCAGCAACAGCACCGGTATTGCAGCACCGGCATGAACTCCTCCCGGTGATGGATTTCGCGCTCTACATATGTTATATGTTTTGAAGGGAAACAGCGGGCTAGCCTTGCGCCAACGAGTAAGAGGTCCGGGTCAACGAGTAAGAGGTAGGAGCTGCTGCGTGCTGCATGCATGGGTCTCATGGATATACTACATGAGACCGAAAGTCAAGTGCTGCGTCTCTACCTTTGCCCTGCTTGTGATGGATGGGCGGTCCAATCCAACGGCGGAAGGGATGGCATCATGGGCATGCCACGCACAGACGGAGAAAAGGAAAGACAATGCTAAAATACATACGGAGCAGGTGCCAGCGAGCGAATCCATCAGCATGAGGGAGGCCATCGCGCGCGTCGCGTCGGACGTGACCCACGTAGCCGCGCGCCCCCTGTACAGGCAGTCAACTCTCCTGGCCACTGGCATCCCTACACGTGGCTCTGCACGGACTGGAGGCCCCCACCGCTCCTCTCGGACTGGACCGACGGCGGCCCGCTCCCTCCGCCATGTAGGCTGTAGCTGTTCATGTACTTACCAACTTGTCACGCCCAATATGCGATCCTATCCAAAAGAAACTCGAAGGTCCCACCAAAGATAGACCCGCAATTTGAAACGCTTTTGCAAGGTGGATATCATTACATCAACATTACATAATAGATGAGGATACATACATAAGGCATACAATGCCACACGAATACAACATCACAATACATAAGAGCATCATCCAACTACGGATGAAACACAAACAGAAACTCAAACGACATCCACTCTACTAGCCTAGGCTGCCAACCTGGAACCTATCCCCTGATCGAAGAAGCAGAAGAAGAACTCAACGCAAGCAAGCATCGCTCTCGCGTCATGATCATCGCACAACCTGTATCTGCAACTGTTGTTGTAGTAATCTGTGAGCCACGAGGACTCAGCAATCCCATTACCATGGGTATCAAGACTAGCAAAGCTTAATGGGAAAGGAAGGGGTAAAGTGGTGAGGTTGCAGCAGCGATTAAGCATATATGGTGGCTAACATACGCAAATAAGAGCGAGAAGAGAGCAAAAGGAACGGTCGTCAACTAGTAATGATCAAGAAGTGATCCTGAACTCCTACTTACGTCAAACATAACACAGAAACCGTGTTCACTTCCCGGACTCCGCCGAAAAGAGACCATCACGGCTACACACACGGTTGATGCATTTTAATTCGAATCTGGTGTCAAGTTATCTACAATCGGACATTAATAAATTCACATCTGCCTATAACCACAGGCACGGCTTTCGAAAGATTATACCCTGCAGGGGTGTCCCAACTTAGCCCATGACAAGCTCTCGCGATCAACGAAGGAATAGACCTTCTCCCAGGAAGACCCGATCAGACTCGGAATCCCGGTTTACAAGACATTTCGACAATGGTAAAACAAGACCAGCAAGACCGCCCGATGCACCGACAATCCCGATAGGAGCTGCACATATCTCGTTCTCAGGGCAACACCGGATGAGACATCCTACGAGTAAAACCAGACCTCGAGTTGCCCCGAGGTGGCCCCGCAGTCTACTCGGTTCGGACCAACACTTAGACAAGCACTGCCCCGGGGGGGGGGGGCTAAAATAAAGATGACCCTTGGGTTAATTACTCCCAAGGGAAATATAGGTGGTGGTGAGGCAAATGGTAAAACCAATGTTGGGCCTTGCTGGAGGAGTTTTATTCAAAGCGAACTGTCAAGGGGGTCCCATAAATCACCCGACCGCGTAAGGAACGCAAAATCCGGAAACATAACACCGGTATGACGGAAACTAGGGCAGCAAGAGTGGAACAAAACACCAGGCATAAGGCCGAGCCTTCCACCCTTTACCAAGTATATAGATGCATTAATAATATAAGAGATATTGTGATATCCCAACCAAAATCCTGTCCACCATGGAGAAATCTTCAACTTCACCTGCAACTAACAACGCTATAAGAGGGGCTGAGCAAAGCGGTAACATAGCCAAACAATGGTTTGCTAGGAATGGTGTCAAAGGTTAGAGGTTCATGGCAATTTAGGAGGCTTGATGAGCAAAAGATAGGTAACGCAGCATAGCGATAGAACGAAGCAACTAGCATAGCAATGATAGTAGTGAGATCCAGGGTAGCGGTCATCTTGCCTGAAATCCCGCTAGGAAGAAGAACGAGTTCATGAAGAAGACGAACAGGAGTAGTCGAATGAATCCTCACAATCGCAACATTACCGGAACTAAGAAGCAACACCGGAAACAAACAAACAACATGGTAAATGCACAAGCATAATCATGGCATGATGCACAATCAAGTATGATGCATGTCCGGTTTAAAGAGGCATGGCATGGCAAAGTGCAACAAACAATACTACAAGTTAAGTGAAGCTCAATATGCACCGAGTTGCATATTGACGAAACACCACATCTGAGTTATTTAGTTCACTCTCGTTTAGGTACATAACAATGTTAAATGTTGTTAAACATGGCAAGGGGTGAAGCATAAGTAAACTAACTATTTAGGCAAGTTTAAATGAGGCCAGAAGAACAAACAACAATTCCGGAAAATCCTCATGTCCATATTCTAGTTTGGTACTGTTCTGACTATTACGTAATTTTAGAGTTGTTAAACAGGAAAATAAAGTGGACCATGTTAAACTAGGCATTTATCCACCCCATTTACACATAAAGTTTATTTAAAACCGAGCTACGATTATTTAGTTATGAATTAAATCATTTTAACATGGCGTTTATGCAAAATTAAACAAACAACATTTTAAACATTTTAAACATGGATGAAAATGGCATATTATTAATCTATACAAAATTTTAAGCATTTTACATGTAAAGTTTGTTTAATTCCAATGCACGGTTTGAGAGATATTGAATGCATGAATATGAAGGGGTTTTCTGCAATTCTGCCAATTCCTTGGAAAACAGGAAATTCACAGAA
>NC_041391.1:13517915-13521871 GCF_002162155.2 Triticum dicoccoides | reverse complement strand
CCAAGGTCGGGGAGGAGAGGGTGAAGGAAGGCCGGCTTGGGCCTGGGAGGCTGGGCTGTGAGAAGAGGAGAGAAAGAGAGGCCCGGCGGTAGTTTCGGAGACCGAAACGTCCGACGATTAAACCGGCAACGGTGCCGCTACGGATGACGGTTGGGCTATCAAACGGACTCCGAATGCGACGAAACTTGGCAGGCGGACTTGTCACGCCCAATATGCGACCCTATCCAAAAGGAGCTCGAAGGTCCCACCAAGGATAGACCCGCATATTGAAACGCTTTTGCAAGGTGGATATCATTACATCAACATTACATAATAGATGGGGATACATACAAGAGGCAAACAATGCCACATGAATACAACATCCCAATACATCAGAGCATCATCCGGCTACGGATGAAACACAAACAGAAACTCAAACGACATCCAGCACACACACACGTCTGCTCCTGAGAAGAAAAATAACGCTCCAAACAGCACAAAAACCATTGGAATCGGCCTCTGACGGACGCAACTTAGCAGGAGCCAAAAACCAAAGCACGAGCAGCAGAAAAAAAATGAATTTTTTTCCAGAAATCCAAACACAGCAGTACTCCTACTGCTTCCCTTTCCCTTCCCTTGCGTTCCCAAGACAGGCAGAAAGAGGCAGGCTTGGCCGGGCAAGGCCCAACGAAACCGGTGGCTTGCTCCACACGTGCCATGCACGTGTGTGGTGGAGAGGAGACCTGCCACGACATGCGTAAGGTGACGTCAACGTCTGTACCATGGATGCAGCGAGGGAGGGACCCTTTCTCCCTTTCTTTTCTATTTTCTTTCTCTTTTTGCATGCCCTTTTCTTTTTTTTAAGGACAGGGACGTTTCGCATCCAGGTCCTTGCCCTGGCCTGTTATTGCACGTCAAGTATTTGCTTTGGGACCTGGATAGAAACCTCCCAAAACAAGGGAAAGGAAGTTTCTGCTGTGTTCTGCACTATTTGGAAATGCATAAAATAATGTAGTTTTCGAGATAGAACATCATTAATGATCTGGTAATCTTCATTAAGCCAAATTAATGTGTGGTCAGGCCCGGAATGATCCACCTCCACCCCCGACGATACTCCTTGGTGCACCATCTACGCCGTGACCGTCAGCTATAGAGCGATGTATATGGAAGGGCCCCTCGACATAGCAGAACCAGGGGCTTATCGCATTGCGACCAGCTGGCGGGCCCGACGCGTGAGCCGGACAGAGGCTGGCTTCCCGGCGAGCTTGCCAGATGTCAGGTACGATGATGAGACGATGGACGAGGAACCCATTGACGAGCCAGCGCCACTGCCTTGACGGTTCATGTCACTCCAGCTTGGAGCAGGCGGGCGCATGCACTTCAACGCCAAGCGATGTCAGGGTTTAATTTTGACGGGGATTGCATAGTTTAAGTTATAATCGACCGGAATTTTGACTTAAGAGTTTGTTTCACCGACAAATAGGCGAATAGGAACTCTGCATCCATTTGACCTACCGGCCACCGTCGCCACCACCTCAGAGACCAAGAAGGCCAAGGCGCCATCTCCGACGAGGGGTTCCCTAGCAAGCTACCGCGCTGATTGATCATCCCCAATTTCGGATAGAGACGTGGCCAAGGCTAGGACCTACTGTCCTAATCGATTCAACGGTTGACCGGAGACAGTACGTGTAGCGTACTACGTATTTGTCCGAACATGTTGGAATAGCATATAGGACGGTCCCTTGCGTCATCAACACGATGCATCATGCATGTGGTGGCATGGGATCGATAACGATGCGTGCATGGGTCCATCACAAATTCAAGTGTGTCGCCCTCTTGCGCACACACTTGTTACTCACGTACCGTACGTACCATGCACATGCATGACTCGGGAAACACGAATTAACTAGAAGAGCGTCCATGAGAGAGACCATGGGTGTTGGGTGATAGACTGATAGGTCTAATTGATCAAGTGAATAATCATTGATGAATATTTCTTTTGTCAAATGATTTGATTTTTTTTCATATAAACACGAAATACAACATAGATATACCGAAAGAAAGAAATACAACATAATGAGTAGATCACCGCTCAAACGCAAGTGTGTAAAGCTTATCAGAGATGATTGTCAAGAATAATTTTTGAGTGATGCTGCACAGACGACAAAAAATGCACGATGCTTGGACGACGTCTCACATGAGTTGTTGATTTCCTTTTTGTTTTCAATCTGTATGGTCCATATTAGTGTTGTGCAAGGATCGTGTAGGGAAGTCCCGCTTGCGCATCACTTTTGATAATGTTTCCGATGACAACCGCGGATCGATGACTAGACCTACACCTACACATGCCCAGCTAACTTCTCGGTATCAAAAGAGTCACATCAAAGCTGCCACCTTAACGAGCGAGAACCTAAAATCATCAAACACTTGTGACGTAGTGTCCAAACTGTCCTACTTTTTTAATGACGGAACTATATTAATATCAAGTAGATATGAATTACACGTGGCCTTTGTACTATCACAACCTAAAGAGCTACTCAAAACATCGAGGATTGCAACCTAATACTCCCTCCGGTCCTTTTTAATCCGCATATAGGAAAAAGTATCTTTACTCTGACCAAAGTTATAGGAAAAAGTATCTAAACACCGGAACATGCAGCCGAGAGCCTCCAATACAGAAGCTAAGACCAACCGATTTTGCGCCAAGTAGAGACGATTAGCAGTCAAAATCACATCGTTGGGAGAAAAATTACCGGTGTACGCAACCACATGAGATGAAAATCGTCTCCATACATGGACCAGGAAGATGCACAGTCACCGCCGTCGAGAAACGGGAACCAAGAAAATTCACTGTCGTCGCGAATCAATGAACATAAAACCTCCGCCACGAATCACCATCACCGGCGTTGACGCCACGACCAGCCACCGCGGTCGCCTCATAGCCGCCACGCCATGGCCACCTCCGAGATGTCTCGGAGCCGCCGCCCCGACGCCTACCTCCGCCAACATTGTTGTCTAAGTATCATTTCCGGCATTGTTGCCTGAGCTTGATGGTGAAGAATACACTCTTGTATTATAGCGTTAAATTATTGTGGATCCAACAGTTGGCCGGACACAGTACATGTAGCGTACAACGTATTTGTCCGAACATGTAGGAATAGCTAGCGAAGTGGTAGCATATAGGACGGTCCCTTGCGTCATCAACACGATGCATCATGCGTGTGGTAGCATGTGATCGATAACGATGCGTGCATGGGTCCATCAGAAATTCAAGTGTGTCGGCCTCTTGTTACTCACGTACCATACGTACCATGCATATGCATGACTCGGGAAACACGAACTAAAAAGAAGAGCGTCCATGAGAGAGACCATGTGTTTTTTTTAACACAGTGCAAACGCAAGCGCTCATATACACGCGCATACACTTACCCCTATAAACGCACACCCACACCATCTATCCCTATGAGCATCTTCAAAAGACGGAACCGGCATATCATTTTGAAATTTACGAAGTCATTGTAGGCACCTTGTCGTCGACGGGAAAAAAACCTTCTCCTCCCACTTAATATGCATCGCCGGAAATCCTGAAATAAATTCAGAAATAAATGCGAGCACCAGGACTTGAACCCTGGTAGACTGAGGATACCACAGTCCCTCTAACCATCCAACCACAGGTTGGTTCACGAGACCATGGGTGTTGGGTGATAGACTCATAGGTTAGAGCATCTACAGCCGGACATAGCAAATAGCAAATATGACCCCTAAACGTCCGTTGACATGTCCGGTCAGTGATCGGGCCTATTCATTTTGAGCCTCTATTGTCCGTTCGCGAAGTCACAATCCTTTTTTCTTTCCTCTTATGCCCGGTTCCATGCACGCGATTGGTGGAGATGGACAACAAGAAAGAAATGAATGAATAAAGAAAGAGAAAAGATGACCCCAGATGAGGCCGCGTCCTTTGTGGCAGACTGACCGGC
>NC_041391.1:13475258-13517755 GCF_002162155.2 Triticum dicoccoides | reverse complement strand
CAGTCCGGACGTGTAGGGATGATATGAGGGATCTGGTTGGGTCATTTTTTTTCTTCTCTCTTGTCTGGTCACTGATCGGGCGTGTCTGCAGGCGTATGAGAGAGGCTTTGAGGCATCCAACTGTAGATGCGCTTAAGGTCAGCATCACAGGAGCACATATTGAATTAAAATAATCCTAATTGATCAAGTGAATAATCATTGATGAATATTTATTTTGTCAAATGATTTGATTTTTCTTATGAACACGAAATACAACATACATACCGAAGGAAGGAAATACTCCCTTCATTTTTATTTACTCCGTGATTAAAGTCAAACTTTGTAAAGTTTGGCCATGTTTATAGAAAACAATATAAACATTTGCCATCACAAATCTATATGATGTGAAAGTACATTTACTAATGAATCTAATGGTATTGATTTGTTATTGTGTATGTTAATGTTTTGTTTAGAAACTTTGTCGAAGTTTATAAAGCTTGACTTTGACAAAAACTAATACAAATACTAAATAAAAATGGAGAGGGTAGAACATAGATGAGTAGATCACCGCTCGAACGCAATTATGTAAAGATTATCAGAGATGATTGTCATTTTTTGAGTGATGCTGCACAGACGACAAAAAATGCATGGATGACATTTCACATGAGCTGTTGATTTCCTTTTTGTTTCCACTCTGTATGGTCCATGTTAGTGTTGTGCAAGGATCATGTAGGGAAGTCTCGTTTGCGCATCACTTTCGGTATTGTTTCCAATGACTACCGTAGATCGATGACTAGACCTACACCTACACATGCCCAACTAACTTCTCGGTATCAAAAGAGTCACATCAAAGCTGCCACCTTAATGAGAGAGAACCTAAAATCATCAGACACTTGTGACGTAGTTGTCGAAACTGTACTACTTTTTTAATCACGGAAATATATTAATATCGAGTAGATATGAATTACACGTGGCCTTTGTACTATCGCGACCTAAAGAGCTACTCAAGACATCGAGGATCACAACCTAGTACTCCCGCCGGTCCTTTCTAGTCTGCATATAGGAAAAAGTATCTTTACTTTGACCAAAGTTATAGAAAAAAGTATTAAAATTCACAATATCATATCAATATTCTTAGATTCATTACAAAATGTAGTTTCATGGAATATATATTTGGTATTGTAGATGTTGACATTTTTAATATATATTTGATCAAAGTTTGTAAAGTTTAACTTGACACAATGAGTTTTCACCTAGGAGAGTAGTCTACATAAACTCCATGCAATGTCTTTAACAAGGAAACATCGTGAACGCCGCCATTTGTCTGATCCAACTAATGAAGATCGAGTTTTCACCCCTTGAACTCAAGCTCCTGCACTGAAAGGGCACCACCTAGCCGACATCGCACTATGTTGTCAGCACCTGCTGATACATCATCGCATGGCTACAAAGACGCACAATCCAGACGGAGACCTAGCCACACAATTAGAAGCACACCCCTGCAACACATGCTGCCGAGCAGTGCATAAGGACACCAGCCATGTCCATGGACCATCGGTGCCATCCCGCCGAGAGTTCCACCCGCCCAACAGAGCCATTTAGAAAAGTTACATGGGGCACCTTGGACAAGATGAAAGCCACACATCAAGCAGAAGTTGAGTCAGCACTCATCAATTTCCATCTTTTACTCCGTCGAGCACTCCAAACCTCTGCGCCGAGCACAAGAGATCGAATCACCAAAACATGCAGCCGATAACCTCCAATACCGAAGCTAAGACCAGCCGATTTTGCACCCAGTAGAGACGATTAGCAATCAAGGATCACATCGTTGGGAGAAAAATTACCGTTGTATGTGAAGGAAATATGCCCTAGAGGCAATAATAAAGTTGTTATTTATATTTCCTTATATCATGATAAATGTTTATTATTCATGCTAGAATTGTATTAATCGGAAACTTAGTACATGTGTGAATGCATAGACAAAACAAAGTGTCCCTAGTATGCCTCTACTTGACTAGCTCGTTAATCAAAGATGGTTATGTTTCCTACCCATAGATATGTGTTGTCATTTTATGAACGGGATCACATCATTAGGAGAATGATGTGATGGACAAGACCCATCCGTTAGCTTAGCATTATGATCGTTACAGTTTCATTGCTACTGCTTTCTTCATGTCAAATACATATTCCTCAGACTATGAGATTATGCAACTCCCGGACACCGGAGGAATGCCTTGTGTGCTATCAAAAGTCACAACGTAACCGGGTGATTATAAAGATGCTTTACATGTATCTCCGAAGGTGTTTGTTGGGTTGGCATAGATCGAGATTATGATTTGTCACTCCGAGTATCAGAGAGCTGTCTCTGGGCCCTCTCGGTAATGCACATCATATGAAGCCTTGCAAGTAATGTGACTAATGAGTTAGTTGCGGGATGATGCATTACGGAACGAGTAAAGAGACTTGCTGGTAACGAGATTGAACTAGGTATGAAGATACCGACGATCGAATCTCGGGCAAGTAACATACCGATGACAAAGGGAATAACGTATGTTGACATAGCGGTTCGACCGATAAAGATCTTTGATACGTCCATTTTGCATCATGCTTTTATATCGATATTTATTGCATTATGAGCTGTTATTACACGTTATGTCACAATACTTATGCCTTTCTCTCTTATTTTACAAGGTCTACACGAAGAGGGAGAATACCGGTAGCTGGAATTCTGGGCTGGAAAATGAGAAAAATATTAGAGACCTATTCTGCACAACTCCAAAAGCCCCGAAACTCCACGGAAGTTATTTTTGGAATTAATAAAAAATACTGAGTTAAGAAAATACCAGAGGGGGGCCACCCACCATCCACGAGGGTGGGGACGCGCCCTACCCCCCTGGGCGCGCCCCCTGCCTCATGGGCCCCCTGGCAGGCCTCTGGTGCACATCTTCTACTATATGAAGTCTTTTACCCTGAAAAAAAAAATCATAAGCAAGCTTCGGGATGAGACATCGCCGCCATGAGGCGGAACCTTGGCGGAACCAATCTAGGGCTCCGGCGGAGCTGTTCTGCCGGGGAAACATCTCTCCGGGAGGGGGAAATCGTCACCATCGTCATCACCATCGATCCTCTCATCAGGAGGGGGTCAATCACCATCAACATCTTCACCATCACCATCTCCTCTCAAACCCTAGTTCATCTCTTGTATCCGATCTTTGTCTCAAAACCTCAGAATGGTACCTGTGGGTTGCTAGTAGTATTGATTACCCCTTGTAGTTGATGCTAGTTGGTTTATTCGGTGGAAGATCATATGTTCAGATCCTTTATGCATATTATTACCCCTCTGATTATGAACATGAATATGACTTGTGAGTAGTTACGTTTGTTCCTGAGGACATGGGAGAAGTCTTGCTATAAGTAGTCGTGTGAATTTGGTATTCGTTCGATATTTTGATGAGATGTATGTTGTCTCTCCTCTAGTGGTGTTATGTGAACGTCAACTACATGATACTTCACCATTATTTGGGCCTAGAGGAAGGCATTGGGAAGTAATAAGTGGATGATGGGTTGCTAGAGTGACAGAAGCTTAAACCGTAGTTTATGAGTTGCTTCGTAAGGGGCCGATTTGGATCTATATGTTTCATGCTATGGTTAGGTTTACCTTAATACTTCTTTTGTAGTTGCGGATCCTTGCAATAGGGGTTAATTATAAGTGGGATGCTTGTCCAAGCAAGGGCAGTACCCAAGCAGCGGTCTACCCACATATGAAATTATCAAAGTAACGAACGCGAATTATATGAGCGTGATGAAAACTAGCTTGACGATAATTCCCATGTGTCCTCGGGAGCGTTTTTCTCTATATAAGAGTTTGTCCAGGCTTGTCCTTTGCTACAAAAAGGATTGGGCCACCTTGCTGCAACTTATTTACTTTTATTACTTGTTACCCATTACAAATTACCTTATCACAAAACTATCTGTTACTGATAATTTCAGTGCTCGCAGAGAATACCTTACTGAAAACCGTTTGTCATTTCCTTCTGCTCCTCGTTGGGTTCGACACCCTTACTTATCAAAAGGACTACGATAGATGCCGTACACTTGTGGGTCATCAAAACTCTTTTCTGGCGCCGTTGCCTGGGAGCGAAGTGCCTTTGGTAGGTGGAACTTGGTAAGGAAAAATTTATATAGTGTGCTGAAATTTACTGTCACTTGTTACTATGGAAAGTAATCCTTTGAGGGGCTTGTTCGGGGTATCTTCACCCCGACCAGTAGAGCAAAGAGTTGCTCCTCAACCTACTGAATCTATTGAAAATGTTTATTTTGAAATTCCTTTGGGTATGATAGAGAAACTGCTAGCTAATCCCTCTACAGGAGATGGAACATTGCATCCCGATTTGCACCTAATCTATGTGAATGAAGTTTGTGGATTATTTAAGCTTGCAGGTATGCCCGAGGATGTTATCAAGAAGAAGGTCTTCCCTCTATCTTTGAAGGGAGAGGCATTGACATGGTTTAGGCTATGTGATGATATGGGATCATGGAACTACAACCGATTGAAATTGGAATTTCATCAGAACTTTTATCCTATGCATCAGGTTCATCGTGATCGTAATTATATATATAATTTTTGGCCTCGTGAAGGAGAAAACATCGCTCAAGCTTGGGGGAGGCTTAAGTCAATGTTATATTCATGCCCCAATCATGAGCTCCCAAGAGAAATTATTATTCAAAATTTTTATGCTCGGCTTTCTCTCAACAATCGCTCTATGCTCGATACTTCTTGTACTAGTTCTTTTATGATGAAGACTATTGGATTGAGATGGGATTTATTGGAATGAATTAAACGCAACTCCGAAGATTGTGATCTCGACGAAGGTGAGGAGTTAGGTATGACACCTAAGTTTGATTGTGTTAAATCTTTTATGGATACCGATGATTTTCGTGAATTTAGCACTAAATATGGACTTGACTCTGAGATAGTAGCTTCTTTCTGTGAATCATTTGCTACTCATGTTGACCTCCCTAAGGAGAAGTGGTTTCAATATAATCCTCCCGTTGAAGTAAAAGTACTTGCACCTATTAAAGTTGAAGAAAAGACTATCACTTATAATGATCCTATTGTTCCTACTACATGAGAAACCACCTTTCCCTGTTAGGATAAAGAATAATGCTAAAGTTGAAGAAGAAACTGTTATTTATAATGTTGATCCAGTTATTCCTACTGCTTATATTGAGAGACCACCTTTTCCAGTTAGGATAAAAGAATATGCTAAAGCTTCAACTGTAATCCGTAAGAGTAATACTAGAACACCTACACCACCTGAGCAAATTAAAGTTGAACCTAGTATTGCTATGGTTAAAGATCTCTTGGCTGATAATATTGATGGGCATGTTATTTACTTCTGTGATGAAGCTGCTAGAATTGCTAGACCAGATACTAAGAATAATCATAGACCTGCTGTAGGCATGCCTGTTATTTCTGTTAAAATAGGAGATCATTGTTATCATGGCTTATGTGATATGGGTGCTAGTGCAAGTGCGATACCTCATTCCTTATACAAAGAAATTATGCATGATATGGCACCTGCTGAGATAGAAGAAATTGATGTTACAATTAAGCTTGCCAATAGAGATACTATTTCACTAGTTGGGATTGTTAGAGATGTTGAAGTCTTGTATGGGAAAGTTAAATATCCTGCTGATTTTCTTGTTCTTGGTTCCCACAAGATGATTTTTGTCCCATTATATTTGGTAGACCCTTCTTGAATACTGTTAATGCTCGGATAGATTGTGAAAAGGATATTGTTACGATTGGTTTAGCAGATATGTCTCATGACTTTAATTTTGCTAAATTTCGTAGACAACCCCGTGATAAAGAATTGCCTAGTAAGGATGAAATTATTGGTCTTGCTTCTATTGCCGTGCCTCCTAATGATCCTTTAGAACAATATTTGCTAGACCATGAAAATGATATGTTTATGAATGAAAGAAGGAAGATAGATGAAGTATTCTTTAAACAGGGACCTATTTTGAAACACAACTTGCCTGTTGAAATTCTAGGGGATCCTCCACCACCCATGGGTGATCCCGTGTTTGAGCTTAAACCACCACCTGATACTCTTAAATATGCTTATCTTGATGAAAAGAAGATATATCCTGTTATTATTAGTGCTAACCTTTCAGAGCAGGAAGAGGAGAAATTATTGAAAACTCTGAAGAAGCACCGTGCTGCTATTGGATATACTCTTGATGATCTGAAGGGCATTAGCCCCACTCTATGCCAACACCAAATAAAATTGGAGAAAGACGCCAAACCAGTTGTTGATCACCAACGACGGTTAAATCCTAAGATGAAATAAGTGGTAAGAAAAGAAATACTAAAGCTCCTGGAGGCAGGTATAATTTATAGTCAGTGGGTAAGTCATGTCCATGTCCCTAAGAAGGGAGGTATTACTGTCGTTCCTAATGATAAAGATGAATTGATCCCGCAAAGAATTGTTACAGGTTATAGGATGGCAATTGATTTCTGCAAATTAAATAAAGCTACTAAAAAGGATCATTACCCTTTGCCTTTTATTGATCAAATGCTAGAAAGATTATCCAAACATACACATTTTTGCTTTCTAGATGGTTACTCTGGTTTCTCTCAAATACCTGTGTGAAAGGAGGATCAATAAAAGACCACTTTTACTTACCCTTTTGGTACTTTTGCTTATAGATGTATGCCTTTTGGTTTATGTAATGCACCTGCTACCTTTCAAAGATGCATGATGGCTATATTCTCTGACTTTTGTGAAAATATTGTTGAGGTTTTCATGGATGATTTCTCTGTTTATGGATCTTATTTTGATGATTGCTTGAGCAACCTTGATCGAGTTTTGCAGACATGTGAAGAAACTAATCTTTTCTTGAATTGGGAAAAGTGCCACTTTATGGTTAATGAAGGTATTGTCTTGGGGCATACAATTTATGAAAGGGGTATTGAAGTTGATAAAGCTAAAGTTGATGCTATTGAAAAGATGCCACGCCCCAAGGATATTAAAGGTATAAGAAGTTTCCTTGGTCATGCCGGTTTATTAAGGACTTCTCTAAAATCTCCAGGCCTCTGACTAATCTCTTACAAAAAGATATTCCTTTTGTCTTCGATGATGATTGTGTAGAAGCATTTCAAATGCTTAAGAAAGCTTTGATTTCTGCACCTATTGTTCAACCACCTGATTGGAATTTACCCTTTGAAGTTATGTGCGATGCTAGTGATTATGCCGTAGGTGCTGTTCTAGGACAATGAGTTGATAAAAAACTAAACTTTATTCAATATGCTAGTAAAACTCTAGACAGTGCCCATAGAAATTATGCTACTACTGAAAAAGAATTTTTAGCAGTTGTATTTGCTTGTGATAAGTTTAGCCTTATATCGTTGACTCTAAAGTAACTGTTCACACTGATCATGCTGCTATTAAATATCTTATGGAAAAGAAAGATGCTAAACCTAGACTTATTAGATGGGTTCTCCTACTACAACAATTTGATTTGCATATTATTGATAGAAAGGGAGCTGAGAACCCTGATAACCAACAAGTGTAGGGGATTGCAACAGCTTTCGAGGGTGAAGTACAACCCAAATTTATTGATTCGACACAAGGGGAGCCAAAGAATATTCTTGAGTATTAGCAGTTGAGTTGTCAATTCAACCACACCTGGATAACTTAGTATCTGCAGCAAAGTATTTAGTAGCAAAAGTGGTATTATAGTAATGGTAATAGTAGCAACAGTAAAGGTAAATGTTTTTGGGTTTTTGTAGTAGTTGTAACAGTAGCAACGGAAAAGTAAATAAGCGGAGAACAATATGTGAAAAGCACGTAGGCAATGCATCAATGATGGATAATTATGCCGGATGCGATTCCTCATGTAATAGCTATAACATAGGGTGACATAGAACTAGCTCCAATTCATCAATGTAATGTAGGCATGTATTTCGTAAATAGTCACACGTGCTTATGGAAAAGAACTTGCATGACATCTTTTGTCCTACCCTCCCGTGGCAGCGGGGTCCTAGTGGAAACTAAGGGATATTAAGGCCTCCTTTTAATAGAGAACTGGACCAAAGCATTAACACATAGTGAATACATGAACTCCTCAAACTACGGTCATCACCGAGAAGTATCCCGATTATTGTTACTTCAGGGTTGTCGGATCATAACACATAATAGGTGACTACAGACTTGCAAGATAGGATCAAGAACACACATATATTCATGAAAACATAATAGGTTCAGATCTGACATCATGGCACTCGGGCCCTAGTGACAAGCATTAAGCATAGCAAAGTCATAGCAACATCAATCTCAGAACATAGTGGATACTAGGGATCGAACCCTAACAAAACTAACTTGATTACATGGTAAATCTCATCCAACCCATCACCGTCCAGCAAGCCTACGATGGAATTACTCACGCACAGTGGTGAGCATCATGAAATTGGTGATGGAGGATGGTTGATGATGGCGACGGCGACGAATCCCCCTCTCCGGAGCCCCGAACGGACACCAGATCAGCCCTCCCGAGAGAGATTAGGGCTTGGCGGCGGCTCCGTGTCGTGAAACGCGATGAAACTTTCTCCATGATTTTTTTCTCCCCGAGACGGTATATATGGAGTTGGAGTTGAGGTCGGAGGAGGTCCGGGGGGCCACGAGATAGGAGGGCGCGCCCTAGGGGGGGGCCTGTCTCATGGATAGCCCGTGGGCCCCCTGACCTTGATTCTTTCGCCAAAAATTCTTATTAAATCTGAAAAGTGCCTCCGTGGATTTCCAGGACATTCCGAGAACTTTTCTTTTCTACACATAAAACAACATCATGGTAGTTCTGCTGAAAACATCATCAATCCGGGTTAGTTTCATTCAAATCATGCAATTTAGAGTCCAAAACAAGGGCAAAAGTGTTTGGAAAATTAGATACGTTGGAGACGTATCAACTCCTCTCTCGTGGTCTGGTGCTTGGCCCTCCTGCAGTGTTTTCAGTGCCTAAAATCCTCAAATATTCCAGAAAAAATCATACTAAATTTGGAGGGCATTTGGAGCACTTTTATTTTTGGACTATTTTTTTATTGCACAGATAATTCAGAAAACAGACAGATAATACTATTTTTTCTTTATTTATTCTAAATAAAAGAAAGTAAAAAGAGGGTACAGAAGGTTGTGCCTTCTAGTTTCATCCATCTCGTGATCATCAAAATGAATCCACTAACAATGTTGATCAAGTCTTGTTAACAAGCTCATTCCGAATAACACGGAACCGGAGAAATTTCGAATAACACTAAGTTACCTCAACGGGGATATGAAAATCCCCAACAATAAGAATATCATACTTTTTCTTGACAGTAGGGAGATGAAATTAAAAACCTCCAAAAATGATAGTTGGAACTTTTTCAATAGAATTGATACTATGAACTAGAGATTGTTTCCTCGGAAAGTGTACCGTATGCTCATTACCATTAACATGAAAAGTGACATTGCCTTTATTGCAATCAATAACAGCCCCTGAAGTTTTAAGAAAAGGTCTAGTAAGGATAATAGACATACTATCGTCCTCGGGAACAAAGTCCGTTAAGATAGTGACATTTGCAACCACAACAGGCACATCCTCACAAATACCGACAGGTATAGCAGTTGATTTATCAGCCATTTGCAAAGATATTCCAGTAGGTGTCAACTTATTCAATTCAAGTCTACGATATAAAGAGATAGGCATAACACTAACACCGGCTCCAAGATCACATAAAGCAGTTCTAACATAGTTTCTTTAATAGAGCATGGTATAGTTGGAACACCCGGATCTCCAAGTTTCTTTGGTATTCCACCCTTAAAAGTGTAATTAGCAAGCATGGTGGAAATTTTAGCTTCCGATATCTTTCTTTTATTTTTGATGATATCCTTCATATATTTAGCATAAGGATTTACTTTAAGAATATCAGTTAAGCGCATACGTAAGAAAATAGGTCTAATCATTTCAGCAAAGTGCTCAAAATCCTCATCATCCTTTGACTTGGATGGTTTAGGAGGAAAGGGCATGGGTTTCTTAACCCATGGTTCTCTTTCTTTACCGTGCTACCTAGCAACAAAGTCTCTCTCATCATAATGTTGATTCTTTGATTGTGGGTTATCAAGATCAACAACAGGTTCAATCTCTACATCATTATGTTTGCTAGGTTGAGCATCAACATGAACATTATCATTAACATTATCACTAGGTTCATGTTCATCACCTGATTGTGTTTCAGCATCAGAAATAGATATATCATTGGGATTCTCAGGTGTGTCTACAATAGGTTCATTAGAAGCATGCAAGGTTCTATCGTCTTTCTTTTTCTTCTTTTTAAAAGAACTAGGTGCCTCTAAATTATTTCTCTGAGAATCTTGCTCGATTCTCTCAGGGTGGCCTTCAGGATACAAAGATTCCTGAGTCATTCTACCAGTTCTAGTAGCCACTCTAACAGCAAAGCCATTTTTGTTATTCAATTCATCAAGCAAATCATTTTGAGCTTTGAGTACTTGCTCAGCTTGAGTAGCAACCATATAAGCATATTTGCTAACGCGGTGAAGTTCATCTTTAACTCTAGCCAGATTATCACCTACGCGTCCTATCTCGAAAGCATTATTCTTTAATTCTCTACCAACATAAGCATTAAAACTTTCTTGTCTAGCCATAAAGTCATCAAATTCATCTAAGCATGGGCTATGAAATTTAGTAGAGGGTATTTCAACTTTATCGTATCTATAGAGAGAATTTACCTTTACTACCTGTGTCGGGTTATCAAGACAATGTGGTTCTTCAGGCGGTATATTCAGACCATGTATTTCTTCAATAGGTAAGAAATTCTTAACATCTTCAGCTTTAATACATTTTTCTTTCATTGATTTCTTTGCCTCTTGCATATCTTCAGTAATGAGAAATAAAACACCTCTCTTCTTCGGAGTGGGTTTAGGAATAGGCTCAGGGGTTGGCTCAATTGGTTCAGGAATTACTTTAGGAACTGGCTCGGGAAGAGTCCAATTATTTTCATTAGTCAACATATTATTCAATAGTATTTCAGCTTCGTCGACTGTTCTTTCCCTGAAAATACAACCAGCACAACTATCCAAGTGGTCCTTGGAAGCATCGGTTAGTCCATTATAAAAGATATCAAGTATTTCATTTTTCTTAAGAGGATGATCAGGCAAAGCATAAAGTAACCGGAGAAGGCTCCCCCAAGCTTGTGGGAGACTCTCTTCTTTGATTTGCACAAAATTATATATTTCCCGCAAGGCAGCTTGTTTCTTATGAGCAGGGAAATATTTAGCAGAGAAGTAATATATCATATCTTGGGGACTACGCACACAACCAGGAGCAAGAGAATTATACCAAGTCTTAGCATCACCCTTTAATGAGAACGGAAATATCTTAAGGATATATAAATAGCGAGACTTCTCATCATGAGTAAATAGGGTGGCGATATCATTCAACTTGGTGAGATGTGCCACAACAGTTTCAGATTCAAGGCCATAAAAAGGATCAGATTCAACTAAAGTAATAATATCAAGATCAACAGAGAATTCATAATCCTTATCAGTAACACAGATAGGTGAAGTAGCAAAAGCATGATCGGGTTTCATTCTAGCATTAAGAGACTGCTGCTTCCATTTAGCTAATAATTTCTTAAGATCATTTCTATCATTGCAAGCAAGAATTTCCATAGCAACTTTTTCATTCATAACATAACCCTTAGGAACAACAGGTAAAACATAATCATTGCGGGGACGTTCATCATCACTATCATCAGTAATAGGATCTTCAGTAATATCATCCCCCCTAACTCTAGCAAGTTGTTCATCAAGAAATTCAACTAATGGCAAAGTAGTATCACGCACAGAAGTAGTTTCATCATGCATAGCAGAAGTGGCATCATCAATAATATGCGACATATCAGAATTCATAGCAGTAGTAGGTTCTTGTGTCGCAAACTTACTCATAACAGAAGGAGAATCAAGTGCAGAGCTAGATGGCAGTTCCTTACCTCCCCTCGTAGTTGAGGGATAGATCTTGGTCTTAGCGTCTTTCAAGTTCTTCATAGTGATCCACAAATATAAATCCCAAGTGATTCAGAGAATAGAGCTATGCTCCCCGTCAACAGTGCCAGAAGTTAGTCTTGATAACCCACAAGTGTAGCGGATCGCAACAGCTTTCGAGGGTGAAGTACAACCCAAATTTATTGATTCGACACAAGGGGAGCCAAAGAATATTCTTGAGTATTAGCAGTTGAGTTGTCAATTCAACCACACCTGGATAACTTAGTATCTGCAGCAAAGTATTTAGTAGCAAAAGTGGTATGATAGTAATGGTAATAGTAGCAACTGTAAATAGGGATGGCACCCGCAGGGTATGGGTATGGGTGGATCCACTCCATACCCTTACCCATCCACTCCGAACTTACCTATCACCCATACCCATACTCATCAAGGGTACAATTTTTTCCCATACGCATCACCCGACAGGGTATATGGGTACCCGCGGGTAAAAATACCCGCGTTTACATCACATCAATTGAGTAGAAAAATACTTGTAAAAAGTAACATATAATCATACATTATTAATAGCAACACATTTTAAACAACAATGTACAACAACATATTGTAACAACAACACATTCTCATAAACAAAAACACTTGCCTACAAAGCAACACATAACATTTGTAAATAACAACACGTGATCATAAATAAGAAGGCATAGGCCTACACTTTAAGTTCACAAAATCATGATAAATTATAGAGATAATTTGACTACACACTAGAGTTTTTACCTAGCGCGATTAGGAACGAAAAATCAATACATTAGGATATTAAAGGAAACCCACTTATCACATTTTAGATGGGTACATGGGTAAGTGGGCATGGGTTATATGATCACATAGCCGTACCCTCTCTACCCGATGGGTATGAATTTTTCCCATTTAAGTAACCATGGGTAAATTTTTGTCCCATACCCTTACCCTAATAGGGTTTTTACCCGCAGGGTATGCGGGTAATGGGTACCCGTTGCCATCCCTAACTGTAAAGGTAAATGTTTTTTGGTTTTTGTAGTAGTTGTAACAGTAGCAACGGAAAAGTAAATAAGCGGAGAACAATATGTGAAAAGCTCGTAGGCAATGGATCAGTGATGGATAATTATGCCGGATGCGATTCCTCATGTAATAGCTATAACATAGGGTGACATAGAACTAGCTCCAATTCATCAATGTAATGTAGGCATGTATTCCGTAAATAGTCACACGTGCTTATGGAAAAGAACTTGCATGACATCTTTTGTCCTACCCTCCCGTGGCAGCGGGGTCCTAGTGGAAACTAAGGGATATTAAGGCCTCCTTTTAATAGAGAACTGGACCAAAACATTAATACATAGTGAATACATGAACTCCTCAAACTACGGTCATCACCGAGAAGTATCCCGATTATTGTCACTTCGGGGTTGTCGGATCATAACACATAATAGGTGATTATAGACTTGCAAGATTGGATCAAGAACACACATATATTCATGAAAACATAATAGGTTCAGATCTGAAAGCATGGCACTCGGGCCCTAGTGACAAGCATTAAGCATAGCAAAGTCATAGCAACATCAATCTCAAAACATAGTGGATACTAGGGATCAAACCCTAACAAAACTAACTTGATTACATGGTAAATTTCATCCAACCCATCACCGTCCAGCAAGCCTACGATGGAATTACTCACGCACGACGGTGAGCATCATGAAATTGGTGATGGAGGATGGTTGATGATGACGACGGCGATGAATCCCCCTCTCCGGAGCCCCGAACGGACTCTGGATCAGCCCTCCCGAGAGAGATTAGGGCTTGGCGGCGGCTCCGTGTCGTGAAACGCGATGAAACTTTCTCCTTGAATTTTTTCTCCCCGAGACGGTATATATGGAGTTGGAGTTGAGGTCCGAGGAGGTCCGGGGGGCCCACGAGATAGGAGGGCGCGCTCTGGGGGGGGGGGGGCGCCCCCTGTCTCGTGGACAGCCCGTGGGCCCCCTGACCTTGATTCTTTCGCCAAAAATTCTTTTTAAATCTGAAAAGTGCCTCCTTGGATTTCCAGGACATTCCGAGAACTTTTCTTTTCTATACATAAAACAACATCATGGTAGTTCTGCTGAAAACAGCGTCAGTCCGGGTTAGTTTCATTCAAATCATGCAAGTTAGAGTCCAAAACAAGGGCAAAAGTGTTTGGAAAAGTAGATACGTTGGAGACGTATCAAACCCCGTTGCAGACAACTTGTCTAGGTTAGAGAATGTTTTGATGACCCAGTACCTATTGATGATAGCTTTCCTGACGAACAATTAGCTGTCATAAATGCTTCCCGTACTGCTCCATGGTATGCTGATTATGCCAATTACATTGTTGCTAGATTTATACCACCTAGTTTCACATACAAGCAAAAGAAAAAAATCTATGATTTAAGACATTACTTCTGGGATGACCGACACCTCTATAAAGAAGGAGTAGATGGTGTTATTAAACGTTGTATACCCGAGCATGAACAAGAACAGATCCTACGCAAGTGTCACTCCAAGGCCTATGGAGGACACCACGCTGGAGATAGAACTTCACATAAGGTATTGCAATCCGGTTTTTATTGGCCTACTCTCTTCAAAGATGCCCGTAAGTTTGTCTTGTCTTGCGATGAATGTCAAAGAATCGGTAATATTAGTAGACGTCAAGAAATGCCTATGAATTATTCACTTGTTATTGAACCATTTGATGTTTAGGGCTTTGATTATATGGGACCGTTTCCTTCCTCTAATGGGTATACACATATTTTAGTTGCTGTTGATTACGTTACTAAGTGGGTAGAAGCTATTCCAACTAGTAGTGCTGATCATAACACCTCTATTAAAATGCTTAAAGAAGTTATTTTTCCGAGGTTTGGAGTCCCTAGATACCTAATGACTGATGGTGGTTCACATTTTATTAATGGTGCTTTTCGTAAAATGCTTGCTAAGTATGATGTTAATCAGAGAATTGCATCTCCATATCACCCACAGTCTAGTGGCCAAGTAGAACTGAGTAATAGAGAGCTTAAATTGATTTTGCAAAAGACTGTTAATAGATCTAGAAAGAATTGGTCCAAGAAACTTGATGATGCATTATGGGCTTATAGAACTGCATATAAAAATTCTATGGGTATGTCTCCATATAAAATGGTTTATGGAAAAGCATGTCACTTACCTCTCGAACTAGAACATAAGGCATATTGGGCCATTAAAGAGCTCAATTATGATTTCAAACTTGCCGGTGAGAAGAGGTTATTTGACATTATCTCACTTGATGAATGGAGAACTCAAGCCTATGAGAATGCCAAAGTGTTTAAAGAAAAAATTAAAAGATGGCATGACAAAAGGATACAAAAGCGTGAGTTTAATGTAGGTGATTATGTGTTGCTTTTCAACTCTCGTTTAAGATTTTTTGTAGGAAAACTCCTCTCCAAATGGGAAGGTCGTTACATTGTCGAGGAGGTCTATCATTCCGGTGCCATAAAAATCAACAACTTCAAAGGCACAAATCTGAAGGTGGTGAACGGTCAAAGAATCAAACATTATATCTCAGGTAATCCCATAAATGTTGAAACCAAAGTTACTGAAACCGAAACCCCGGAGAAATACATAAGGGAAACTTTCCAGGACATTCTAGACTCCGAAAAGGAATAGGTATGTGGTACGGTAAGTAAACCGACTCCAAAACAGTTCTAATAGCAATTTTTCTCCGTTTTGGAATACTTGAGAAAATAGGAAAATAAGAAGTAGTCCGGGAAGGACACGAGGCGTCCACGAGGATGGAGGGCGCGCCCCCCTGCCTCGTGGGCACCTCGCATGCCCTCCGGACTCCCCTTTCTTGCATGATACTTCTTTTAGTCGGTAAAAATTCATTATATAATCTCCTGAAGGTTTTGACCACCGTACCATGACGAAATCTTCTGTTTTTGTTTTGAGCTGTTTCTGTCGCAGATTAGAGCAAGATGTCTTCTCAAGAGTCAGTAGGGGAGAGTCGGGTGTCTCATCCGACACCGGTTCCAGGAGCAAACAGCGATGCTGACAACTTTGGGCCATCAACGGAGGAAGAGATGGAGGCCGATTTGAAACAGATAGATGCCATGGAGGAGGATCAAGAAGTTACTTCTCGCTTTTGAGCCGGATTCACGACGAGGGAACTACAGAGCTCAGCTATTCCAAACTCGGCCATCCCCTCCAATGTTATATTTCTTTCTTATGAAAATATGAAAATGAGTGTCACTTGTTCTCCGGCAGCTATGCAACATCCATGGGCGAAAGGAGCTTTAGCCATCACGGGTAAGCTCCGTAGGGAAATAATGGACCTCAAGCAGCAAGTCAATAAGCTTGAGGAGGAGAATTGTATACTGAGGGGCATCATTGCCAAGAATATTACATCACCACCTCCAAAGAAAGAGACATGAACACATGGGTATGGGCACTCCCCTTGGCAACCGCCAAGCTTGGGGGAGGTGCCCCGGTATCGTATCACCATCACACTCCTATCTTTACGGTTTGGCTAGCTCAATATGATGACTACTTGATAGTTAGTGCACCATACTTTATGGCTTAGAACCGGGACTTCAAAAATGTTTTGAACGCCACAGAGCATATGAGATGTTCCAAGAACTGAAATTGGTATTTTAGACTCATGCCTGTGTCGAGAGGTATGAGACCTCTGACAAGTACATCGCCTAAAAGATGGAGGAGAATTGCTCATCTAGTGAGCATGTACTCAATATCTCTGGGTACTACAATCGCTTGAATCAAGTGGGAGTTAATCTTCCAGATAAGATAGTGATTGAGAGAGTTCTCTAGTCACCATCGTCAAGTTACTGGAACCTCGTGATGAACTATAGTATGCAAGGGATGATGAAAACGATTACCGAGCTCTTCGTGATGCTGAAATCGATGAAGGTAGAAATCAAGAAAGAGCATCAAGTGTTGATGATTTTCAAGACCACTAGTTTCAAGAAAAGGGAAAAGGGAAAGGAAGGGAACTTCTAGTAGAATGGCAAGCAAGTTGTCACTCCCGTGAAAAAGCCCAAACATATACCTAAGCCTGAAACTGGGTGCTTCTACTGCAAAGGAAATGGCCACTGGAAGCGGAACTACCCCAAATATTTGGTGGATAAGAGGGATGGCAAAGTGAACAAAGGTATATTTGATATACAGGTTAGTGATGTGTACCTTGCTAGTGTTCATAGTAGCCCCTGGGTATTTGATACTTGTTCAGTTGCTAAGATTAGTAACTCGAAACAGGAGTTGCAGAATAAATAGAGACTAGTTGAGGATGAAGTGACGATGTATATTGGAAGTGGTTCCAAGATTGATATGATCATCATTGCACACTCCTTATACTTTCGGGATTAGTGTTGAACCTAAATAAATGTTATTTCATGTTTGCGTTGAGCATGAATATGATTAAATCATGTTTATTGCGATACGGTTATTCATTTAAGACAAAGGATAATTGTTATTCTGTTTGCATGAATAAAACCTTTTATGGTCATACACCCAATGCTGATGGTTTATTGAATCTCGATTATAATGATACACATATTCATAATATTGATGCCAAAAGATGAAAAGTTGATAATGATAGTGCAACGTATTTGTGGCACTGCCGTTTGGGTCAGATCGGTGTAAAGCGCATGAAGAAACTCCATAAAGATAGACTTTTGGGATCACTTGATTATGAATCATTTGATACTTGTGAACCGTGCCTTATGGGCAAGATGACTAAAACTCCATTCTCTGGAACAATGGAACAAGCTAATGACTTATTGGAAATAATACATACCAATGTATGCAGTCCGATGAATAATGAGGCTCATGGCGGGTATCGTTATTTTCTGACCTTCATAGATGATTTAAGCAGACATGGGTATATGTACTTAGTGAAACACAAGTCTGAAACATTTGAAAAGTTCAAAGAATTTCATAGTGAAATGGAAATCATTGTAACAAGAAAATAAAGTTTCTACGATCTGATCGTGGAGGAGAATATTTGAGTTACGAGTTTGGCCTTCATTTAGAAAAATGTGGAATAGTTTCACAGCTCACGCCACCTGGAACACCACAGCGTAATGGTGTGTCCGAATATCGTAACCGCACTTAATTGGATATGGTGCGATCTATGATGTCTCTTACCGATTTACCACTATCATTTTGGGGTTATGCATTTGAGATAGCTGCATTCACTTTAAACAGGGCACTGTCAAAATCCGTTGAGATGACACCATATGAACTATGGTTTGGCAAGAAACCTAAGCTATCGTTTCTTAAAGTTTGGGGCTGCGGTGCTGATGTGAAAAGGCTTCAACCTGATAAGCTCGAACCCAAATCGGAGAAGTGCGCCTTCATAAGATAACTAAAGGAAACTATTGGGTACACCTTCTATCACAGATCCGAAGGAAAGGTATTCGCCGCTAAGAATGGATCCTTTCTAGAGAAGGAGTTTCTCTCGAAAGAAGTGAGTGGGTGTAAAGTAGAACTTGCTGATGTAATTGTACCTTCTCCCGAATTGGAAAGTAGTTCATCACAGAAATCAGTTCCAGTGATTCCTACACCAATTAGTGAGGAAGCTAATGATGATGATCATGAAACTTTAGATCAAGTTACTACCGAACCTCGTAGGTCAACCAGAGTACGGTCCGCACCAGAGTGGTATGGTAATCCTATTCTGGAAGTCATGTTACTAGACCATGATGAACCTACGAACTATAAGGAAGCAATGATGAGCCCAGATTCTGCAAAATGGCTTGAGGCCATGAAATCTGAGATGGGATCCATGTATGAGAACAAAGTGTGGACTTTGATGGACTTGCCCGATGATCAGCAAGCCATATTAAAATAAATGGATCTTCAAGAGGAAGACGGACGCTGATAGTAGTGTTACTATCTACAAACCTCGACTTGTTGCGAAAGGTTTTTGACAAGTTAAAGGAGTTGACTACGATGAGACTGCTATGTCTTGAGCTTACGTTGGTTTTCCCCGAAGAGGAGAGGGTGATGCAGCAAGTGTAGCTAAATATTTCCCTCAATTTTGAGAATCAAGGTATCAATCCAGTAGGAGGCTCCTCAAAAGTCCCATGCACCTACACAAACAAACTGAGAACTCGCAACCAACGCGATAAAGGGGTTGTTAATCCCTTCACGGCCTCTTGCGAAAGTGAGATCTAATAGAGAGATAATAATATATTTTTGGTATTTTGTAATATAGATGCAAAAAGTAAAGATGCAAATAAAGATAGATTGAAAGCAAAGATGATAAGAGATAGACCCGGGGGCCATAGGTTTCACTAGAGGCTTCTCTCGAGATAGCAAAAGTATTACGGTGGGTGAACAAATTACTGTCGAACAATTGATAGAAAAGCGCATAGTTATGAGATTATCTAGGCATGATCATGTATATAGGCATCACGTCCATAACAAGTAGACCGACTCCTGCCTACATCTACTACTATTACTCCACACATCGACTGACTCCTGCCTGCATCTAGAGTATTAAGTTCATAAGAACAGAGTAACGCTTTAAGCAAGATGACATGATGTAGAGGGATAAACACCTGCAATCTGATATAAACCCCATCTTGTTATCCTCGATGGCAACAATACAATACGTGTCTTGCAACCCTTTCTGTCACTGGGTAAGAACACCGCAAGATTGAACCCAAAGCTAAGCACTTCTCCCATGGCAAGAAAGATCAATCTAGTAGGCCAAACCAAACTGATAATTCGAAGAGACTTGCAAAGATAACTCAATCATACATAAAAAAATTCAGAGAAGATTCCAATATTATTCATAGATAAACTTGATCATAAACCCACAATTCATCGGATCTCGACAAACACACTGCAAAAAGAGATTAGATCGAATAGAACTCCACAAAAGAGGGGGAGAACATTGTATTGAGATCCAAAAAGAGAGAAGAAGCCATCTAGCTAATAACTATGGACCCGTAGGTCTGTGGTAAACTACTCACAACTCATCGGAAGGGCTATGGTGTTGATGTAGAAGCCCTCCATGGTCGATTCCTCCTCCGACAGAGTGCCGGCGAAGGCTCCAAGATGGGATCTCGCGGATACAGAAGGTTACGGTGGTGGAAATTGTGTTTCGTGGTGCTCCTGGATGTTTTTGGGGTCCGTAGGTATATATAGGAGGAAGAAGTACGCCAGTGGCCGTCCGAGGGGCCCACGGGACAGGGGGGCGCCCTCCTATCTCGTGGGGCCCTTAGAGACTTCTTGACTTGCACTCCAAGCTATCCGGATCAGATTTGTTCCAAAAATAACGCTCCCGAAGGTTTCATTCCGTTTGGACTCCGTTTGATATTCCTTTTCTTCGAAATACTGAAATAGGCAAAAAAAACAAGAATATGGGCTGGGCCTCCGGTTAGTAGGTTAGTCCCAAAAATGATATAAATATGTAAAATAAAGCCCATGAACATCCAAAAGGGGTAATATAATAGCATGGAACAATCAAAAATTATAGATACATTGGAGACGTATCAGAGACCTTCTCACCCGTAGCGATGCTTAAGTCTGTCCGAATCATGTTAGCAATTGCTGCATTTTATGATTATGAAATTTGGCAGATAGATGTCAAAACTGCATTCCTAAATGGATTTCTTGAAGAAGAGTTGTATATGATGCAACCAGAAGGTTTTGCCGATCCAAAGGGTCCTAACAAAGTGTGCAAGCTCCATCGATCCATTTATGGACTGGTGCAAGCCTCTCGGAGTTGGAATAAACACTTTGATAGTGTGATCAAAGCATATGGTTTTATACAGACTTTTGGGGAAGCCTGTACTTACAAGAAAGTGAGCGGGAGCTCTGTAGCATTTCTAATATTATATGTGGATGACATATTGTTGATTGGAAATGATATAGAATTTATGGATAGCATAAAGAGATACTTGAATAAGAGTTTTGCAATGAAAGACCTCAGTAAAGATGCTTACATATTGGGCATCAAGATCTAAAGAGATAGATCAAGATGCTTGATAAGATTTTTCAATGAGTACATACCTTGACAAGATTTTGAAAGAGTTCAAAATGGATCACTCAAAGAAGGGGTTCTTGTCTATATTACAAAGTGTGAAGTTGAGTCAGACTCAAAGCCCGACCACGGCAGAAGATAGAAAGAGAATGAAATTCATTCCTTATGCCTCAGTCATAGGTTCTATAAAGTATGCTATGCTATGTACCAGACCTATTGTGTACCTTGCCATGAGTTTGACAAAGGGGTACAATAGTGATCTAGGAGGGACAACTGTCAAAATTATCCTTAGTGAGAACTAAGGAAATGTTTCTCGGTTATGGGGGTGATAAAGAGTTCGTCATAAAAAGTTACGTCGATGCAAGCTTTTATACCGATCCAGATGACTCTGAGTCTCAATCTGGACACATATTGAAAGTGGGAGCAATTAACTAGAGTAGCTCCATGCAGAGCATTTTAGACATAGAATATTTGCAAAATACATACGGCTCTGAATATGAAAGACCCATTGACTAAACTTCTCTCACGAGCAAAACATGATCACATTAGTACTCTTTGGATGTTAATCACATAGCGATGTGAACTAGATTATTGACTCTAGTAAACCTTTTGGGTGTTGGTCACATACATATGTGAACTATTGGTGTTAAATCACATGGTGATGTGAACCAGATTATTGACTCTAGTGCAAGTGGGAGACTGAAGGAAATATGCCCTAGAGGCAATAATAAAGTTGTTATTTATATTTTCTCATATCATGATAAATGTTTATTATTCATGCTAGAATTGTATTAACCGGAAACTTACTACATGTGTGAATACATAGACAAAACTAAGTGTCCCTAGTATGCCTCTACTTGACTAGCTCGTTAATCAAAGATGGTTATGTGTCCTAACCATAAACATGTGTTTTCATTTGATGAACGGGATCACATCATTAGGAGAATGATGTGATGGACAAGACCCATCCGTTAGATTAGCATTATGATTGTTACAGTTTCATTGCTACTGCTTAGTTCATGTCAAATACATATTCGTCAGACTATGAGATTATGCAACTCCCGAACACCGGAGGAATGCCTTATGTGCTATCAAATGTCACAACGTAACTGGGTGATTATAAAGATGCTCTACAGGTATCTCCGAAGATGTTTGTTGGGTTGGCATAGATCGAGATTAGGATTTGTCACTCCGAGTATCGGAGAGGTATCTCTGGGCCCTCTCGGTAATGCACATCATATGAAGCCTTGCAAGCAATGTGACTAATGAGTTAGTTACAGGATGATGCATTACAGAACGAGTAAAGAGACTTGCTGATAATGAGATTGAACTAGGTATGAAGATACCGACGATCGAATCTCGGGCAAATAACATACCTATGACAAAGGGAATAACGTATGTTGACACAACGATTCGACCGATAAAGATCTTCGTAGAATATGTGGGAATCAATATGAGCATCCAGGTTCCGCTATTGGTTATTGACCGAAGAGGTGTCTCGGTCATGTCTACATAGTTCTCGAACCCGTAGGGTCCGCACGCTTAACGTTCGTTGAGGATATAGTACTACATGAGTTATGTATGTTGGTGACTGAATGTTGTTCGGAGTCCCGAATGAGATCATGGACATGACGAGGAGCTCCGGAATGGTCCGGAGGTAAAGATTCATATATTGGATGATATGGTTAGGCCAAGGGGTCAGACCCACAGGGCGATAAGTCGGTGCAAAAGGAGTTTTGCGGAGGCCAGGGGCCAAACGCCTGAGACCTTGGCGTCTGGCCCTGGGCCAGACGACGAGGCCCATGGCGACTGGGCCAGACGCCAAGGATTATGGCGTTTGATCCTGGAGTCCGAGTGGGACTCTAGCCTTTCGGGGAAAACCGACTTTGAGGAGGGTTTTGCTCTGCTATGGCTTGCTTGTGGCTCTTTCTTCTATTGGCTAGTCTCAGGCATGATAATTTCAATTTTTTTTGGAAAGCAAGTGCGGTTCAGTCATAAGTGTTAGTAATAGCATGAAGTAAGTTGTCGGTAGTAGGTATTAGGTAAAAGGGAAAGCTTCTCCAAATCATCCAGAAATATCATAGAATGGTGATCGAGATCACCTTCACGGGAATCATCCTTTGCAAACTGGGGGAAGGGAACCAATCAAGTCACCAAGAAGTTCCCGAAACTTGGTTTAGTATTAATGTTCAGTTTCGACCCCAGGGCTCAACAAATAAATAGAGGGGCAGGGCTAGAACCAAAGACACATCAAGAAACACGAAGCCGTGTGCTGGCAACCCCGTCCCCTCTAGTTTATCCTCCGTGATAGTTTCCGTAGTGCTTAGGCGAAGGCATGCGGAGATTGTTCTTCACCAACACCGTCATCATGCCGTCATGCTGCTGGAACTCATCTACTACTTCGCCCGTCTTGCTGGATTAAGAAGGCAAGGACGTCATCGAGCTGAACGTGTGCTGAACGCGGAGGTGCCATACGTTCGGTACTTGATCGGGACGGATCATGAAGGTGTACGACTACATCAACTGCGTTGATAAATGCTTCCGCTTTGCAATCTTCAAGGGTATGAAGCTACACTCCCCCACTCGTTGTTATGCATCTCCTAGATAGATCTTGCGTGATAGTAGGAATTTTTTAAAATTGCATGCTACGTTCCCAACAGTACGCAACGACGAGATGCAAATCGTCTCCATACATGGACCAGGAAGATGCATCATCACCACTGTCGAGAAATGGAAATCGAGAAAATTCATTGTCGTCGCGAATCAGTGAACATAAAGCCTCTGCCACGAATCACCATCACTGTCGTTGACGCCACGGCCAGCCACCGCGCTCGCCTCATAGGCGCTACGCCATGGCGACCGCCGAGATGTCTCAGAGCCGCCACCCCGACGTCTGACCTCCGCCAACATTGTTGCCTGATTATGTTTTTCGGCATTTCTGTCTGAGCTTGATGGTGAGGAATGTACTCTTGTAGCAACGAGAGTGGCGTTTTGGAGGCCGAGCTCCATGGAGGCTTTTATTTTTGAAAAAAAAATCAAATTCAAACTTTTATGTTTCAAAAAATTCTGAAAAAAATGCATATATGTGAGGATGTAACCCACATGTGTGTAAAATTTCATGATGAAATACGTAGAAATGTGACCTGTACAAAAAAGACAAAATCATGACTTGGGAGGATGAATAGTATCATGTGTTAAACAGCCCCTGGTTTGTCTTTTTTACACAACCCTCATTTCAACGTGTTTTGCCTTAAAAATTTACACACATGTGTGTTATGCCTTCTTGTATATCTGTACCTTTTTTTAGGATTTTTTGAAATGTAAAAATATGAATTTCGACGAAATTTGAATTTTGAATCTGGAGGCCTCTAGTGAGCTCCGTCACGAAAGGCAATTTCCGTATAACAGCACGTTAGGGACTTTTCAAATTATTAGTTTGTATGTATTGGACCACTGAAATCTTTAATTTCAAATCTATACGTGTCTGTGGACCCTCGTAGAGACAGATAGATACTGTCCGGTGTACATACTACATGGTGACCGGTGGTTGGCTGAAATTGAATTCGCGGGCACTCCAGGCCAGGCTGCGTATCCTCCTCCGAGATAAGGGGAAACACAGAGACAGAAAAAAAACAGAATATAAATTGAACGAATATCAAGAGGGCTCGTCGTCGTCTCGCTTTGTTTCATCAGAGCGTGAGAAGAGAACACGAACGGAGAAGCAGACGAGACGAGACGGTGATGGTCCTGGGCTGCGTCGGCGTGGGCCTGGCATGTCCAACGGACGGAGCCCACCGGCGTCCTATCCCCCGCGCGATCGTGATCCCCTCTTGGACTGCACCGCACACGTCCCCAACTAAACACTGACATACCCTACTGAACACTGACAAAATCACTCGCTAATACTTCTGCTGACAAATTCAGATCAGTGGGTCTCGCTGCCTAAACAACATTCTGCTCATCTAAGCTCCTAGCAACTAAGAGGATCAACAAATAGTGCTCTAATACTAAGTACTAATGATCGTCAAAGTTCCTAATCACAACTTACGGTCAATAATATTGACAATTTTTTCCAGCAAAAAATAACACCACTTCTCCCAGAAAAAAACGAGTTGCAGAATTGTTTAAGTTCTTGTAACTACTTACTTACTTCTAAGAGTAAATAGTATAAAACTACTAGTTTACAGGCTATGTTTCAAAAAACTATCACTTTTTATTTTTTCTCAGAAAACTACCAAACGAGCGGTCGGCTGTTTCAAAAAACCCAAACCCACGGTCACTAGCGTTTTAACCGTTTTTTTGACGTGCCGGGCCCACATGTGAGCCCACGTGGGCACGCACGCTCACGGCGCGGCAGTTAACGGCCATTAGCGCAGCCGGTCAGGTCGGAACGAAAGGAGGCGGTCGGGCCGCACTCTCTTCCCAGTCTCCCCCTCCTCTCCCCCGCACTGACCTAGGTGGGCGATGGCGGCGTCGCAGCCAAATCCCGTCGGCGGCGAGTTCTTGAGCCAAGGTGTCACCGGCCAGGAGGGCGGTGCCCATTCAGAGGTGGACAAATGGCTAGGCGGCTCGAGCTTCCCGGCGCAGCGGTCGCAACAGCCATCACCGCCCGCGGCTCAGGTAGATCCGGCGAGCCCAGATCCAGCAGTCCGCGCGGCTAGGGCAGTGGCTAAGTGCATCCACGCGGATCCAGATGGCGGCCACAGATGGGCGTCGTCCTTTGGTGGAGTGAGGTAAGAAATTTCTGGGCCCTTTATACGTTTAGTTCAAAATTAGAACTATGGTTAGTACTTGTTTGTTCAAAATTAGAATTAGAACTAGGATTATGTCACTGTAGAAGAAAGTGCATTTGATTAGTTCATTTGTTCAGTGCATTTGGTCAGTGCATTCACTGTAGTTAGAAGCAAGTTCAGTAATCTTCAGTGTAATTGGGCATTGTTTTAAGTTTCAGTGACTTAAAAAATAATTTGTTTGTCAATTTAATCCTACAGCTTAGATGATGAGATTTGGGACATGAGGCTACATTTTCAAGGAACAGATAATATGGAGAGAAAGTTTTCAGTTTCTTCAGATATCAGTTATCTGACCATGTTAGCATTGGTTGAGTTGGAGGGCTATGGAATGGATGCTTTTCTGAGTTATGTAAAGGAAGAGGGAAAGGGGCTAGAGGGGGTGGTGAACCTGGATAGTGAGGAGGCATTAGAGGAAATGCTTGACTTATTTCTTGATAAGAAGGTACTGAACATCACTGTCAGAAAAGCTACTAATCCAAGCCCAGCAGATGTTAATATGGATCAAATCATGCTTGAGGAACAGATCCCCATTGATCATGTTGGTGAACCTGTTGTTTATAGAGTTTCACAAGAAGGTGTGCTGTACCCTGCCTCTAATGCTAGTTTGCCACGTGTAACTCCTGATGATCCCTACCTGAACACACAACAAAGCAGCAATTTGAACAAGGGGAAAACAGTTGTGGAAGAAGAAGATGTAGAAGAAGAACCAGATGAAGAAGAAGAAGATGAAGGTGTACCAGAAGAAGAAGATGAAGTTGAAGATGGCAAATCATCTTCAGATTTTGAGTTCTTTAGGGGTGATTACAGAGGGGAGAAAATTTCTTACAAAGCTTAGTGTAGGGGTGAAGATGAGGCAGGCACTGATACTGCTGAGCACTTTTGTGGAGCAAACTTAGAACCTTCTGATTTTTGGCAGGAAGAACCTATTGTTTCTGAAGATGAACAAGCAGAGGATCCTGCTGCTGTAACTACAAAAGGAGCCAAAAAGCTTAAGCCAGTTAGAAATCCTGGCCCAACTAGCAAGTCTCACAGTGGGCCTGAGCACATAAAGTTTGAAGATTATGTCCCTGAAGCTGATGAGTACTGTTTTCCAGGTGATTTTGGCCTAAGTGATGAAGAGGATGTTCCAAGGCTGCGATCTGGAAGGAAGAGTAGGAAGAAGCAGAAGAAGGAGAGGAGATGGTATGATCCATCCAGGCCTGATGCACATGAGCAATTTTCAATGCATTTGTGCTTTGAAAATGTAGTTCAGTTCAGAGAAGCACTTAGAAATTTTCATGTGAGGACTCTTAGGAATTATGAGTATCATAGAAATGAACCAACTAGGGTTATTGCTTGGTGCTTTGAGAGAAAACATGGTTGTGAGTTTTACATAGTTGCATCCAGGATAGCTCATGAGGCAACTTTCAGTATCAAGAAGATGAACCTGGATCACACTTGTGGAGCAAGTGGAGAGAACACAAAGGTGACAGTCAGTTGGGTTGCTAAGGTTTGTGAGGATACAGTTAGGTCCAACCCTGGAGCTGGTGTTGACACAATTATGTCATACACAAATAAGAAGTATGGTGTCCATGTGCCTAAAAGCTTGGCATATAGGGCAAGGAGGCAAGCAGTTGAGGTTGTGCAAGGAGATCACAAAGTCCAGTATCACAGAATAAGGGACTACCTATAGTGTGTGCTAGATACCAACCCTGGCAGTAGGTGCATAGTAACAACACATGAGGACCCACTAAACCCAGCTCCTGCCCCAAGGTTTCATTATATGTTTTACTGCTTGTTTGCATGCAAGGAGGGTTTCTGAATGGATGCAGGCCATTCATAGGTAAGTATTCAGACACAAATGTATATGATATTTTTGCATTGATGTAATTAGGCACTCATGTGATCATGTTACCAGGTCTGGATGGTTGCTTCATCAAGCTAAGCACTGGTCAGCAGATATTGGCAGCTACAGGGAGGGATAGCAACAATAACATATTCCCAATAGCTTTTGGTGTTGTTGATAAGGAAGAGACAGACAGCTGGACATGGTTTCTCACATAGTTGAGAACAGTCATTGGAACTGGCAATAAGTTTGGCAAATATACAATTACATCTGACAGACAGAAGGTATTGTTCTCTACCTAGTATTTACAATTGCATTTACATTCGCCATGAGTAAAATGTTATTCAGTAGTAACACTTAAGATTACACTACATTGAACAGGGATTGTTAAATGCAATAGATGATGTATTCCCTGACTCTCCACAAAGGTTTTGTCTTAGACATATTTATGCCAATTTCCAATCTGCTGGTTTCAGAGGAGAGGTACTTAAGAAACATTTAGATCAGGCTGCTTATTCCTTTACCAAACATGGTCATGATTTAGGCATGGAGAATTTGAAAAAAAAAGAAAGTTTAGAAGCTTGGCAGTGGTTGTCACAGATACCAGAGCATACATGGGCTAGGTATAAAATGGACACTGTGTGCAAAACAGACCTGGTAGTGAACAACCTTAGTGAGATTTTCAATAGAATGATATTAGATGTTAGGAACAAGCCAATCAGGACTATCTTAGAGGGCATAAGAACAAAGTTGATGATTAAGTTTCAGAAGATCAGAGATAAGACAGAGTCAAGAAGATGGGACATCACACCTACTTATTCAGAGATTTTAGAAGAGGGGAAGAAGTGGGCTAAGTATTGTGAAGCATACATGGCAGGTCCAGACATATGGCAAGCAGTCACAAGTAGCTCTAAAAACACATATTGTGTTAATTTGAACAAAGAGACCTGTGACTGTAGGAGGTCGGACATGACAGTTGTGCCCTGCAGTCATGCCATTGTTGCAATGCAAAAAGTGAAGATACATCCTGAAGACTATGTGCATGCTTTCTTCAAGAAACCCATGTATTGTGAAACATATAAGCACATAATATTCCCTGTGCCAGGACCTGACCATTGGCCTCATACACCTGGTGATGATATTTCTCCACCTGTTTTTAGAGAAAAGGAAGGTAAGAAACAAACTGCCAGGAGAGAAAGGCATGTTTGAGGTGCCAGCTAAAAAGGATACTTCTAGGATTGGTACAGTGACATGCAGCAACAGCAAGAAACAAGGGCACGGGATCAACAATTTGTTCGGGAACGTAGCAGAAATCAAAATTTTCTACGCATCACCAAGATCAATCTATGGAGTAATCTAGCAACGAGGGGAAGGAGAGTGCATCTACATACCCTTGTAGATTGCTAAGCGGAAGCGTTCAAGTGAACGGGGTTGATGGAGTCGTACTCATCATGATCCAAATCACCGATGATCCTAGTGCCGAATGAACGGCACCTCCGCGTTCAACACACATGCAACCCGGTGACGTCTCCCATGCCTTGATCCAGCAAGGAGAGAGGGAGAGGTTGGGGAAGACTCCATCCAGCAGCAGCACGACGGCGTGGTGGTGGTGGAGGAGCGTGGCAATCCTGCAGGGCTTCGCCAAGCACTGCGAGAGACGAGGAGGAAGAGAGGTAGGGCTGCGCCAGGGAGAGGTCAAAACTCATCTGTTTGCAGCCCCAAGGACCTCAAATATATATAGGGGAGAGGGAGGGGGCTGCGCCCCCTCTAGGGTTCCCACCCCAAGGGGTGCGGCAGCCCCAAAACCCATCTAGGGTGGCGGCCAAGGGGGGGAGAGGGGGAAATTTGCCCCCAAGTAAGGTGGAGCCGCCCCCTCCCCAAACCCTAGGCGCCTTGGGCCCTGGTGGGGGGGCGCACCAGCCCACCTGGGGCTGGTCCCCTCCCACACTTGGCCCATTCTGCCCTCTGGGGCCGGTGGCCCCACTTGGTGGACCCCCGGGACCCTCTCGGTGGTCCCGATACATTACCGATAGCACCCGAAACTTTTCCGGTGACCAAAACAGGACTTCCCATATATAAATCTTTACCTCCGGACCATTCCGGAACTCCTCGTGACGTCCGGGATCTCATCCGGGACTCCGAACAACATTCAGTAACCACGTATATCTATTCCCTATAACCCTAGCGTCATTGAACCTTAAGTGTGTAGACCCTTCGGGTTCGGAAGACGCGTAGACATGACCGAGACAACTCTCCGGCCAATAACCAACAGCGGGATCTGGATACCCATGTTGGCTCCCACATGTTCCACGATGATCTCATTGTATGAACCACGATGCGAGGATTTAATCAATCCCGTATTCAATTCCCTTTGTCTAGCGGTATTGTACTTGCCTGAGATTCGATCGTCGGTATCCCGATACCTTGTTCAATCTCGTTACCGACAAGACTGTTTACTCGTTCCGTAACACATCATCCCGTTATCAACCCCTTGGTCACATTGTGCACATTATGATGATGTCCTACCAAGTGGGCCCAGATATACCTCTCCGTCACACGGAGTGACAAATCCTAGTCTCGATTCGTGCCAACCCAACAGACACTTTCAGAGATACCCGTAGTGTACCTTTATAGCCACCCAGTTATGTCTTGACGTTTGGTACACCCATAGCATTCCTACGGTATCCGGGAGTTGCACAATCTCATGGTCTAAGGAAATGATACTTGACATTAGAAAAGCTTTAGCATACGAACTACACGATCTTTGTGCTAGGCTTAGGATTGGGTCTTGTCCATCACATCATTCTCCTAATGATGTGATCCCGTTATCAACGACATCCAATGTCCATGGTCAGGAAACCGTAACCATCTATTGATCAACGAGCTAGTCAACTAGAGGCTTACTAGGGACATGGTGTTGTCTATGTACCCACACATGTATCTGAGTTTCCTATCAATACAATTGTAGCATGGATAATAAACTATTATCATGAACAAGGAAATATAATAATAATAACTAATTTATTATTGCCTTTAGGGCATATTTCCAATAGTCTCCCACTTGCACTAGAGTCAATAATCTAGTTCAAATCGCCATGTGATTAACACTCACAGGTCACATCTCCATGTGACCAACATCCAAAGAGTTTACTAGTGTCACTAAACTAGTTCACATCATCATATGATTAAGACTCAATGAATTCTGGGGTTTGATCATGTTTTGCTTGTGAGAGAGGTTTTAGTCAACGGGTCTGCAACATTCAGATCCGTATGTACTTCGCAAATCTCTAGGTCATATTGTAAATTCTGCTTCCATGCTCCACTTGGAGCTATTCCAAATGGTCGCTCCACTATACGTATCTGGTTTGCTACTCAGAGTCATTCGGATAGGTGTTAAAGCTTGCATCGACGTAACCCTTTACGCCGAACTCTTTATCACCTCCATAACCGAGAAACATATCCTTATTCCTCTAAGGATAACTTTGACCGCTATCTGGTGATCCACTCCTTGATCACCTTTGTACCCTCTTGCCCGGTATGTAGCAAGGCACACATCAGGTGCGATACACAGCATAGCATACTGTAGAGCCTACGTCTAAAGCATAGGGGACGACCTTCGTCCTTTCTCTCTTTTCTTCTGTTGTGGTCGAGCTTTAAGTCTTAACTTCATACCTTACATCTCAGGCAAGAACTCCTTCTTTGACTGATCCATCTTGAACACCTTCAAGATCATGTCAAGGTATATGCTCATTTGAAAGTACCATTAAGCGTTTTTGATCTATCCCTATAGATCTTGATGCTCATTTGAAAGTACCATTAAGCGTTTTTGATCTATCCCTATAGATCTTGATGCTCAATATTCAAGTAGCTTAATCCAGTTTTTCACTTGAAAAACACTTTTCAAATAACCCTATATGCTTTCCAGAAACTCTACATCATTTCTGATCAACAATATGTCAACAACATATACTCATCAGAAATTCTATAGTGCTCCCACTCACTTCTTTGGAAATACAAGTTTCTCGTAAACTTTGTATAAACCCAAAATCTTTGATCATCTCATCAAAGTTTATATTCCAACTCCGAGATGCTTACTCCAGTCCATGGAAGGATCGCTGGAGCTAGCATACCTTTTAGCATCCTTAGGATCGACAAAACCTTTCTGATTGTATCACATACAACCTTTCCTTACGAAAACTGGTAAGGAAACTCGTTTTGACATCCATCTGCCAGATTTCATAAATGCCGCTAATGCTAACATGATTCCGATGGACTTAAGCATCGCTACGGATGAGAAAATCTCATCGTAGTCAACTCCTTGAACTTGTGAAAAACTCTTTGCCACAATTCAAGCTTCATAGACGGTGACATTACCGTCCACGTCCGTCTTCTTGTTAAAGATACATTTATCTCAATGGCTTGCCGATCATCGGGCAAGTCCACCAAAGTCCATGCTTTGTTCTGATACATGGATCCTATCTCGGATTTCATGGCTTCTAACCATTTGTCGGAATATGGGCCCACCATCGCTTCTCCATAGCTCGTAGGTTCATTTTTGTCTAGCAACATGACCTTCAAGACAGGATTATTGTACCACTCTGAAGTAGTACGCATCCTAGTCACTCTACGAGGTACGGTAGTGACTTGATCCAAAACTTCATGATCACTATCATAAGCTTCTACTTCAATTGGTGTAGGCGCCACAGGAACAACTTCCTATGCCCTGCTACACACGAGTTGAAGTGACGGTTCAATAACCTCATCAAGTCTCCACCATCCTCCCACTCAATTCTTTCAAGACAAACTTTTCCTCGAGAAAGGACCCGATTCAAGAAACAATCCCTATTGCTTTCGGATCTGAATTAGGAGGTATACCCAACTGTTTTGGGTGTCCTATGAAGATGCATTTTATCCGCTTTGGGTTCGAGCTTATCAACCTGAAAACTTTTCACATAAGCGTCACAGCCCCAAACTTTTAAGAAACGACAACTTAGGTTTCTCCAAACCATAGTTCAAACGGTGTCGTTTGAACGGAATTACGTGGTGCCCTATTAAAGTGAGTGCGGTTGTCTCTGATGCCTAACCCATGAACGATAGTGGTAATTCGATAAGAGACATCATGGTACGCACCATATCCAATAGGGTGCAACTATGATGTTCGGACACACCATCACACCATGGTGTTCCAGGCGGTATTAATTGTGAAACAATTTCCACAATGTATTAATTGCGTGCCAAAGCTCGTCACTCAGATACTCATCTCTATGATCATATCATAGACATTTTATCCTCTTGTCACGATGATCTTCAACTTCACTCTGAAATTACTTGAACCATTCAATAATTCAGACTTGTGTTTCATCAAGTAAATATACTCAGTATCTACTCAAATCATCCATGAAGTAAGAACATAATGATATCCACTGCGTGCCTCAACACTCATTGGACTGCATACATCAAAATGTATTACTTCCAATAAGTTGCTTTCTTGTTCCATTTTACTGAAAACGAGGCTTTCAGTCATCTTGCCCATGTGGTATGATTTGCATGTCTCAAGTGATCCAAAATAAAGTGAGTCCAAACGGTCCATTTGCATGGAGTTTCTTCATGCATATACACCAATAGACATGGTTCGCATGTCTCAAACTTTTCAAAAAACGAGTGAGTCCAAAGATCCATCAACATGGAGCTTCTTCATGCGTTTTATACCAGTATGACTTACATTGCAATGCCACAAGTAGGTGGTACTATCATTACTATCTTATATCTTTTGGCATGAACATGTGTATCACTACGATCGGGATTCAATAAACCATTCACTTTAGGTGCAAGACCATTGAAGGTATTAATCAAATAAACAGAGTAACCATTATTCTCCTTAAATGGATAACCGTGTTGTGATAAACATAATCCAATCATGTCTATGCTCAACGCAAACACCAAATAACAATTATTTAGGTTTAACACCAATCTCGATGGTAGAGGGAGCGTGCGATGCTTGATCACATCAACCTTGGAAACACTTCCAACACATATCGTCAGATCACCTTTAGCTAGTCTCCATTTATTCCGTAGCTTTTATTTCGAGTTACTAACACTTAGCAACCGAACCGGTATCTAATACCCTGGTGCTACTAGGAGTACTAGTAAAGTACACATTAACATAATGTATATCCAATATACTTCTATCGACCTTGCCAGCCTTCTCATCTACCAAGTGTCTAGGGTAATTCCGCTCTAGTGACTGTTCCCCTTATCACAGAAGCACTTAGTCTCGGGTTTGGGTTCAACCTTGGGTTTCTTCACTAGAGCAGCAGCTGATTTGCCGTTTCATGAAGTATCCCTTCTTCCCTTGCCCTTCTTGAAAGTAGTGGTTTCACCAACCATCAACAATTGATGCTGCTTCTTGATTTCTACTTTCGCGGTGTCAAACATCGCGAATATCTCAAGGATCATCATATCTATCCTTGATATGTTATAGTTCATCATGAAGCTCTAGCAGCTTGGTGGCAATGACTTTGGAGAAACATCACTATCTCATCTGGAAGATCAACTCCCACTCGATTCAAGTGATTGTTGTACTCAGACAATCTAAGCACAAGCTCAATGATTGAGCCAATTCTCCCTTAGTATGCAGGCTAAGAGACTCGTCAGAGGTCTTATACCTCTTGACGTGGGCACGAGCCTAAAATCCCAATTTCAGCCCTCGAAACATCTCATATGTTTCGCGATGTTTCGAAATCGTCTTTGGTGCCTCAACTCTAAACTGTTTAACATCACTGAACTATCACATAGTTATCAAAACGTGCATGTCAGATGTTCGCAACATCGACAGACGACGTTCGAGGTTTAGCACACTGAGCGGTGCATTAAGGGCATAAGCCTTTTGCGCAGCAATGAGGACAATCCTCAGTTTACGGACCCAGTCCGCATAATTGCTACCATCAACTTTCAACTATATTTTCTCTAGGAACATATCTAAACAGTAGAACTAAATCGCGAGCTACGACATAATTTGCAAAGACCTTTTGACTATGTTCAGGATAATTGAGTTCATCTTATGAACTCCCACTCAGATAAACAGCCCTCTAGTCATCTAAGTGATTACATGATCCGAGTCAACTAGGCCGTGTCCGATCATCACGTGAGACGGACTAGTCATCATCGGTGAACATCTTCATGTTGATCGTATCTATCATACGACTCATGCTCGACCTTTTGGTCTCTTGTGTTTCGAGGCCATGTCTGTACATGCTAGGCTCGTCAAGTTAACCTAAGTGTTTCGCGTGTGTAAATCTGGCTTACACCCATTGTATGTGAACATTAGAATCTATTACACCCGATCATCACGTGGTGCTTCGAAACAACGAACTTTCGCAACGGTGCACAGTTAGGGGGAACAATTTCTTGAAATTTTAATGAGGGATCATCTTATTTACTACCGTCGTTCTAAGCAAATAAGATGCATAAACATGATAAACATCACATGCAATCAAAAAGTGACATGATATGGCCAATATCATTTTGCTCCTTTTGATCACCGTCTTCGGGGCTCCATGATCATCATCATCACTGGCATGACACCATGATCTCCATCATCATGATCTCCATCATCGTGTCTCCATGAAGTTGTCTGGCCAACTATTACTTCTACTATATGGCTAACGGTTTAGCAATAAAGTAAAGTAATTACATGGCGTTGTTCATTGACACGCAGGTCAGACAATAAATTAAGACAACTCCTATGGCTCCTGCCGGTTGTCATACTCATCGACATGCAAGTCGTGATTCCTATTACAAGAACATGATCAATCTCATACATCACATATCATTCATCACATTCTTTTGGCCATATCACATCACATAGCATACCCTGCAAAAACAAGTTAGACGTCCTCTAATTGTTGTTTGCATGTTTTACATGGCTGCTATGGGTTTCTAGCAAGAACGTTTCTTACCTACGCAAAAACCACAACGTGATATGTCAAGTGCTATTTACCCTTCATAAGGACCCTTTCATCGAATCCAATCCGACTAAAGTGGGAGAGACTGGCACCCGCTAGCCACCTTATGCAACAAGTGCATGTCAGTCGGTGGAACCTGTCTCACGTAAGTGTACGTGTAAGGTCGGTCTAGGCGGCTTCATCCCACAATACCGTCAAAACAAGATTGGACTAGTAACGGTAAGAATATTGAACAAAAATCAACGCCCACAACAACTTGTGTTCTACTCATGCATAGAAACTACGCATAGACCTAGATCTGATACCACTGTTGGGGAACGTAGCAGAAATCAAATTTTTCTACGCATCACCAAGATCAATCAGTGGAGTAATCTAGCAACTAGGGGAAGGAGAGTGCATCTACATACCCTTGTAGATCGCTAAGCGGAGGTGTTCAAGTGAACGGGGTTGATGGAGTCGTACTTGTCGTGATCCAAATCACCGATGATCCTAGTGCCGAACGGACGGCACCTCCGTGTTCAACACACATGCAGCCCGATGACGTCTCCCATGCCTTGATCCAGCAAGGAGAGAGGGAGAGGTTGGGGAAGACTCCATCCAGCAGCAGCACGACGGCGTGGTGGTGGTGGAGGAGCGTGGCAATCCGGCAGGGCTTCGCCAAGCACTGCGAGAGACGAGGAGGAAGAGAGGTAGGGCTGCGCCAGGGAGAGGTCAAAACTCATCTGTTTGCAGCCCCAAAGACCTCAACTATATATTGGGGAGAGGGAGCTATTTTTAAAAAATATGTTTGAAAGATATGTTTTAAAAAGTGTTAAGCATGTATTTATACACGTTTAACATTTTTTATTACATGATTAACATTTTTTTAAACAAATATTTTTATGCCTACTTTTTTTGCAAAAACAATTAGCCCACAGTGAGCCAATTAGCTCCAGTCGGCCCACAGTGGGCCGACAGGGGCCAGTCGGCCAGCTGTAGGCCAATTGGAATCCAATCAGCCTGCTGTGGGCCGACTAGGCCCAGTCGGCCTGCAGCGGGCCGATGGTGTATTATTTTTGAAAAAAATTACCCAGCGTAATATTTATGAAAATTAATAATAAAAATTCATTATTAAAAAAAATAGCGGAGAGGGAGGGGGCTGCGCCCCCTCTAGGGTTCCCACCCCAAGGGGCGCGGCGGCCCCAAAACCCATCTAGGGTGGCGGCCAAGGGGGGGGAGAGGGGGGCAACTTGCCCCCCAAGTAAGGTGGAGGCGCCCCCTCCCCAAACCCTAGGCGCCTTGGGCCCTAGGGGGGGGGGGGGGGCGCACCAGCCCACCTGGGGCTGGTCCCCTCCCACGCTTGGCCCATGCTGCCCTCTGGGGCCGGTGGCCCCACTTGGTGGACCCCCGGGACCCTCCCGGTGGTCCCGGTACATTACCGATAGCACCCGAAACTTTTCTGGTGACCAAAACAGGACTTCCCATATATAAATCTTTACCTCCGGACCATTTCGGAACTCCTCGTGACATTCGGGATCTCATCCGGGACTCCGAACAACATTCAGTAACCACGTATATCTATTGCCTATAACCCTAGCGTCATCGAACCTTAAGTGTGTAGACCCTACGGGTTCGGGAGACACGTAGACATGACCGAGACAACTCTCTGGCCAATAACCAACAGCGGGATCTGGATACCCATGTTGGCTCCCACATGTTCCACCATGATCTCATCGGATGAACCACGATGTCGAGGATTCAATCAATCCCGTATTCAATTCCCTTTGTCTAGCGGTATTGTACTTGCCCGAGATTCGATCGTCGGTATCCCGATACCTTGTTCAATCTCATTACCGGTAAGTCTCTTTACTCGTTCCGTAACACATCATCCCGTGATCAACCCCTTGGTCACATTGTGCATATTATGATGATGTCCTACCGAGTGGGCCCAGAGATACCTCTCCGTCACACGGAGTGACAAATCCCAGTCTCGATTTGTGCCAACCCAACAGACACTTTTGGAGATACCCGTAGTGCACCTTTATAGCCACCCAGTTACGTTGTGATGTTTGGTACACCCAAAGCATTCCTACGGTATCCGGGAGTTGCACAATCTCATGGTCTAAGGAAATGATACTTGACATTAGAAAAGCTTTAGCATATGAACTACACGATCTTTGTGCTAGGCTTAGGATTTGGTCTTGTCCATCACATCATTCTCCGAATGATGTGACCCCGTTATCAACGACATCCAATGTCCATGGTCAGGAAACCGTAACTATCTATTGATCAACGAGCTAGTCAACTAGAGGCTTACTAGGGACATGGTGTTGTCTATGTACCTACACATGTATCTGAGTTTCCTATCAATACAACTATAGCATGGATAATAAACGATTATCATGAATAAGGAAATATAATAATAATAACTAATTTATTATTGCCTCTAGGGCATATTTCCAACACAATTGTGCTGACCCACTCAAACCTAAGTTCCAGATGAGGATGAAAAGGCACCGGGTAGGTCCTTCAGTTCCATTCATTGCATTGTATCATTCATTTCATTTTTCTTCTTGTGTAGGAAAATAGAGCTAACTTATCTTCTTGTGTATGAAAATAGAGCTTACTACTCTGAGGCTGGTTCTTCAATGGCTGCAATTGCACAAAGGCTACCAAGTGTACCTGCTGCCTCTGCACCTGCAACAACAGCTCCTCCAACAACAAATGAGTTAACACAGAAATCTTGTAGGTCAAGGAAGAGGGTTGCTTACACATCAGTAGCAGCAGCAGGTACAACATCAGCCTCCAAGAAGAGGATCACCAACATTGAGGCTAGAACAGCAGCACCACCACCTCTCAAGAAGAGCAGGACCAACACCTCTCAAGAAGAGCAGGACCAACACCTCTTCGGCAGCACCAGCACCACCTCCCAAGAAAAAGAGCACAACTATTTCTTCTCTAGCAAAGAACACCAGGTCAGCTTCTGCCAATAGAGTTGGCAATGGATCTTTCATTGCTCCTACACAATCTGCTACAAGTGTTGTGCAGGATGGGTGAAAGAGGGTCAGGAAGCCATCTGGGAGGCTGAAGGATTACTTTTATGCAAGTGGTAACTAGCTCAAGTGGTTGAACCCATCTGTTATCCTAGGTTGCTTATGCAAATGAACTATTGGATTTGGTTTGTAATAACACTGGTTCAGTAAGTACTTGGTACTGTTGGATTTGATTTGGTTTGTAATATGATACTGTTTGTGGATTCATCACTTCAATTTATCTGCAACTTCATTTTATCTACAACTTCAATTTATCTACATTAAGCACTAGGTTGTCTGCAACTTCAATGTATATGCATCTTCAATTTATATGACCAAATGGTGCTGATTCAGAAACATCCAAATGTTACATACTCACTGACCCAAATGCATACAATGATTTAGAAACATCCATTTGTTACATAGATAGAAAGATAGTCATCAACATCTCACAAATAGTACCAGAAAGATAGATAGATATATAGGTAGATACATACATTCATCAATCATAACGCTCGAAGAAACTAACCCACTTGGCCCTAGTAGCTGGATGGGGAGCCATGACTGCCCTCATCCTTGCCCAGCTAATGATCTGCATGAAGGTTCTTCCCCTACCACCAGTGAAAACCAGCTCCAGTTCTTCATCATTGCATTTCTCCAGTACCTTGTCGGAGCACCAGTAGAAAAGGGGGAAATTGTCCCGGTTCGTAAGGGCCTTTAGTCCCGGTTCATGAACCGGGACTAATGGGTCGTTACTAATATCTCCCCCCCTTTAGTCCCGGTTCAAACATGAATCGGGACAGATGTGCCTCCACGTGGCCGGTGCGCCGAGCCCAGGCAGGGGGGCCTTTGGTCCCGGTTGGTGGCACCAACCGGGACCAAAAGGAGATGTTTTTTTTAAAAAAGTGGCTGCTTTAAGGGTTTTGGGGGTTATTTTTAGGTTGTTATTAGGTAGCTAATAGAGAGAAGTGTCCTCTCTTATATCTTCGTCCTCGGTTTACCACTGCTGCTATGTTCATTTCACCCGCTGCATGCTCGCATCATACATCATCATATATAATAACAAGTCCTACTAATCATGCATCATATGCATCATACAACTTCTACTCGTTATTAATAATAAGTCATACGATCATCATCCTCATAGTCATCGAACCCAACCCTACATATAATTGTTCTTAGCACATGATCATCAGTATCAAGTAGGACCTAAACACCCTTAAGGTAAAATAGCATAAAATAATATAGACCCTGACTCTCCATTATGAAGAATGGAGATCATCCTGTCTCCAATTTTTGCGCTTCGCTGCCTTTTGCTTCCAAGAAGCTCCTTACGACTGTCCATACATTTTTTCCATTCTTTGATTGTCATGTCTCCACTTCTTTTAGAAACCTGGTATGGACAATTCAGATTCGTAGGAAGACCTGGTTGTATGTTCAAAACATGAAGGGTACCGTGCGTATACATCAGATGAGGCACACAATCATTCGGGATTATCTGTTGAAAAAAGAGTAATAACTTCATAGTTAGCAATGATGTACTAGTTTTAGAAGTGTGCAAAAAGATGCACGGATGTCGTAATAGTAAAAACTCTTACCAGGGTATCTCCATGGTAGTTACCGTAGTTCAACACGTGCACTAGTGGCACGTATTGAACATAATGTTGAGGAGTTCGATTGTAGACATTGTAATTCTCAAGATCAGTACAAAATGCGATCAGATGATTTTTCTCCCTATAAGTTAATTCGGAGCCATCGGTGTAGTGGGTTTTGTCTACGATCTTCCGCACATTGTTTGAAGAATGAAAATAAGCTGTCAATGGAAATAAGATGTCAACTATTTTGAAATAAACAATATAAATTACTTAATAACTATGTTAAGCTCACATGGGGGAAGAATTGGAGGTGTATCCACAAGGACCCAAACCGAAGGTCTCTCTTGCTCGATTGTTGGATCACCAAGATCCATGGTGACAAGCATACCCTCATCAAAACCATACATCTTGCCAAGTGCTTCCCAATTTTTGCAACCAAAATGGGTTACACTCTCAGCATTGTACAACTTTACTTGAAAATCCACACCATGATGCGTACTTAGGATAATTTTTTTGGTTTCCATACTTTCATGGTCTTCAAAACCCATCCTCTCCAAGACATAGCGTCTTGCATAGCATGGGATAAGCTAGTCGAATTGGAAAAGATGAAAAATACATGTTAAAATAGTTGAAGTCGTGCTTAATTACAAAAAAAACTATTGTCGTGGTTGTGTACCGTATGAACATCGAAGATCTCCTCGAGCTTAATGCTGAAGCACCGATCTTCGTCCAGCTCAATGAACCTGTCGCACATACCTCGGTCATCGTTGCACCAATCGCACTCCTCCGGGCGGTTTTCGTCGGCCGAGTACGACATTTCCGGCCTATGTTCATAATTCAAATATTAAACTAGATCATTATTATTAATCACGGGTTGACTATCGGTGATGTACGTAGCTCCTCCTTTCATTCCCGAGTGCATTATTACACCAAATTGTCTAGCACATGGAATGTAGGAGAAATTTTCCAATATGAGCATTCAATAAGCAAAACCAAATCATAAAATAAGCAAAAACAAATCATAAAATAAAGTAGTATTCAAATTAGTATGCATTCAATAATTATAAGCAAAAGTACATCATCTCTTGGTGTCCGTACATCGTCGAATATTATCACTAATATAGCATCACTAATACAAATAGAACCGTAGCGCCCGACGGGTATCGTCGCGGGCGGTGGACACCCAAAGATAAGGAACCATCACAGGATCATAGCTCCAGTGAGATCCCTGAAGAACCTGCCAGGTATTGTCGAACCTGCCCTCCAATGCAACCATGTAGCGACGGACGTGCTCGTCCTCCTCGCTGACACGATGACGTACCACCTCCGCGGTGTCCGGAAGCCTCGGCACCATCACTGGCCCACGTGACCACCACCAAACAAGGATCGGGTCAACAACGGGTTGCCTCCTCACCAACCTACGTCCCCCGGAAGGTAGCACCTCCCAATACGAGCCCTGCGGAGCCCAGTCCCGAACATGGCCCTGATCAAGCAGGCCTCCACCACCGAGTCAACGACGGCGAGGATGCGGGATATGCATCGCCGACGTTGATGCGGGAACTACTTCTATATAAAGTTAAATAAAGCAGTTTTACTAATTAAATCAACTAGCTAGTTCAACTACTAAACACTTACTATAAATAAATAAAGTAGTACTTACTAAAAACAAACTACTTCTATATATAGTAAAATAAAGTAGTTTATTAAATAAACTAGCTAGTTCAACTATATATGAAGCACTTACTATAAATAAAATAAAGTACTACTTACTAAAAATAAACTAGTGTTTTTCTAACTAATTATATTAAACACTTCCTCTTCTTATTTTTTTCCTTTTTCTAAATACTATGAACAAAAAAATCATTAAAATTCTATGAACAAAATTACAACAGAAAAAATCATAAAAATTCTATGAACAGAAAAAAATCATAAAAATTTGACATATTCGATCTTTGCATATATATGAACATACAAACATGCATATTCAACAATAATATTACCAAAAAAATCTATTAAGAGAAAAAAAAATCTAACACAATATGAACAAATTAATTACACAATATGAAAAAAATCTAATAGAAAAATCTATGAACTACACATCTAAGAAAAAATCTATGAACTACAAAAAAAATCTAAAAAATCTAACAAAATCTAACAAATCATAAAAGCTGCTCACGGCGCGGGGCGGCGACGGCGTCGGGGCGGCGCGGGCCGAGGTGGGAGGGGACGGCAGCATCGGGGCGGGGCGG
>NC_041391.1:13473818-13474827 GCF_002162155.2 Triticum dicoccoides | reverse complement strand
GCGGCATGGGACGGCGGCGTCAGGGCGGGGCGGGGCGGCGACGGCGTCGGGGTGGCAGGGGACGGCGGTGTCAGGGCGGCTTGGGCAGCCTGACGGCGTCGGGATGGATTCGCCGCCGTCGGGGGAGAGGAGATCGAAGTGGGGATGCGTGATTGTGAAATTTTCCTAAGTGCTACTTATATAGCGAAGGCTTTGGTCCCGGTTCGTGGCGCAAACCGGGACCAATGCACCCTTTAGTCCCGGTTGGAGCCACCAACCGGGACCAAAGGCCTCTTTTCAGCAGCCCAAAGGGCGGGAAACAAAGACCTTTGGTCCCGGTTGGTGCCCCAAACCGGGACTAAAGAGGGGTATTGGTCCCGGTTGGTGCCACCAACTGGGACTAAAGAGGGGCATTGGTCCCGGTTGTTGCCACCAACCGGTACCAATGGACCCGTCTAATTACTTATTTATTTTCTGCAGCTGTTTTTTAGTTGAATCTTTCTGTAGCTGTTTTTTTAGTCCCACCTCGCCAAGCGAGAGGCACTCGCAGCTGTTTATAAGCCCTGAGTGCAGAGACGATGAAGAGGCTCAATGCTCACCTGCACGTTGCTTAGCTTCAAGCCTTGAGGAATAGGGTAGACTGCACGGAGCTATGTGCAGTGCAGTTTACACTATTCCGAAAGGCTTGAAGCTAATTAACGAGCATTGCGCCTCTTTTTTATTTTTAATGACTTACTACAACTCAGAAAAAAATAGAAAAAAATATATATAGCAAAAAAGAAAAAACTATATAAAAAACTACTCAGAAATAAATAGAAGAAAAAATAGTTGTGATTAACTTTACCAAAAAATGAGCATAAATGCTTATTTTTAATGACTTATTACAAATCAGAAATAAATAGGAAAAAATAAATATAATAGAAAAGAAAAAAAACTATATAAAAACTACTCAGAAATAAATAGAAGAAAAAATAGTTGTGATTAACTTTCCTAAAAAAATGAGCATAGATGCTTATTTTTAATGACTTAT
>NC_041391.1:13458984-13472864 GCF_002162155.2 Triticum dicoccoides | reverse complement strand
ACTTTACTAAAAAAATGAGCATATATGCGCTTATAGAGAAAATTCAACCTAAATTCATAATAAATTTCTACAAACTTCAGAGAAATTCAGTATGAATTTAGGTCAAATTCCCTCTATAAGGGCATCTATTTTTATTTTGAGAAGAGCTCAACAAGGCAGAGAGGGAGGGGCTTATAAACCGGTGTGAGCGCCCTTCGGTTGGCGAGGTGGGACTAAACTCTGACCGCAAAGAGGACCAACCCTTTAGTCCCGGTTCGTGGCACGAACCGGGACTAAAGGGCAGCCTTTGGTCCCGGTTCATGCCACCAACCGGGACCAATGGTGGTGGGCCAGGAGCGAGGCCCTTTAGTCCCGGTTCGTCCCACCAACCGGGACCAGAAGGTCCAGACGAACCGGGACCAATGGCCCACGTGGCCCGGCCGGCTTCCGGGGCTCACGAACCGGGTCAAATGCTCCCATTGGTCTCGGTTCTGGACTGAACCGGGACTAATGGGCTGGCCCTGCCTGGACCATTGCCCCCTTTTCTAGTAGTGGAGAGTCGCCGGTTGAACTCCTGTTTCTGCTCATCCTGGGCCGCCGCAATTGCCCTCTGCCTGCGCCTCCTCCTCCTCCTCCTCCTCTGTGCTGCTACAGCACTAACCTCCACAGCCCCCCCTCCTCTTCTGTGACATCTCCCATGTCAGGATCCATCTCTAGGGTTTCTTTTGGGTGGCGGCTAGTCGAGTGACTGGGAGAAAGGGTGGGGCTGGGGAGGGGTTTATATTGACAGATGGGGTTGGATTTTAGTAGGCCTAGGGTTGCATTTGGTTAGAGACTAGTGGGCCACTAAGACCAATTACCCACACAAATAATATATGTAGGCTAACACCTAATACATAAGATCAATTTGAACACTAAATAGCATATAAGATCCACTTAGTAGCATAGGAGATCCATTACAACACTTAATAGCATAGGAGATCCATTACAACTTACTTAAGAACATAGCAAATTAGGTTCTTACATAAGAAACTGAAGTTCAGATGCATGGCCAAACACTAGGTTAACTTCACATTCCCCCAAAATGTACACCTATATAATCACTTCATATTGATAGGCCACATCCTTATATATAGGCCTTTGATGTACTTACTTCACCAACATCTCACAGCAACTTCAGGACTCAAGGATGGCCTTGATTTGCTCTAACTTCTCCTTGCTACTATACGCATCTTTTAGCAGCTCAGCAACAACTAGCTCAAGCTTTTCCTTCTCCTTCATAAGAACATCTCTGTCAACTTGAACATCCTTCATAGCCTTCCTGGTGTTCTTGATGATATCAGCTTGGCTCTACAAAATGCACCTATGCTCTTTTGCAAGTTTAAGCTTTTCCATCTGCACCTCAAACATAGTTTTATCCTCAAGCTCCTTCTTCTTCTTCTCATGTTCTTCCTCCTCCACTTGTTTCTGGTGCACATTCTTGTCCACCCTACCATCCTGCCAATCAAACATCTTGGATACATCATCGACAAGCTTGGTGTACTCAATGCACAAATTGTCATTTCCATCTTAAGCTTGTCCAACTCCCTTTCATGTTCACTCTTAACCTTGGCCAACTCCTTCTCAAACTTATCTTTGTCAAGTACCCTTCCACAATTCTGCTCATGGAACATTTCCCATAGCTTCGACAAACATCTCTGAAGAACTGGAGGCCAATGCCCATCAACCCACTCTACAACACCACAATTCACACCATTTGCCTACATTTGTAAATGTGATAAGTTAGTGCAAGTGGAGAAGCTAATTTCAGTGCCATAATTAACTTGAAATTTACTAACAATGAAGATATGATAAGTTATTACAATGCCATGATTAAGTTTGCAAAGTAACAAAAAAACATAAGGGACTTTCATATCAGTAACAAACTGCTGCATCATGGGAGGCCAGTGAACATCAATATCTAACCTGGACTGGGCAGCCATAGAAACGCCTTCCTGTTATAATGCCTTCAAAAGCAACACGCTTAACATGCCTCATTTGATGCAGAATGCACTTGGGTTCAGCAAGCTCAAGTTGGCCACAGAAAAGGGGCTCCACAATGGTGTCCGGTTCCTCCTGTAACCAAAAAATACACTGGTTTCAATCACCACTCTACACCACAATCAACTAGCACTGTTCATTAACCCTAAACAGTGAAAATCCCAAAATCAGCATGAACGCTAACACTGTACAGAGATGAACCCTAGGGTTTCTCAATCCCCACCCTCACTAATCAAGATCCATATCACAGAGACAACAGCAACACTAACTAAGCCAGATCCATGGCTGTAGCCCAGGCCTACTAGCATTTAACCCTAACCCTAGGTGGCAAAGAAAAACTTACCATCAGTCCCATGTCCATGCTGACGACCTCGCTGTCCTTGTCGGAGCTCGTTTCCTCGTCGTTCCAGGAAGGCATGGCGTCAAGGAGGTCGACGGTGACCTACCTCAAAGACGACGACCGACGGCGAGCTTGTACTAGAGCAGGGGAGTGGGAGCAGGGGAGGAGTAGGGAGAGAGGGAGCAGGGGAGTGAGCGAGCAGCGAGTGGGAGCGTGCGTGAGTGGGGTATTTACCTCCTTCCGACCGGACCGGACCGACTGCGCTAACGGCCATTAACTGCCGCGCCGTGAGCGCGCGTGCCCACGTGGGCTGACATGTGGGCCCGGCACGTCCGAAAAACGGTTAAAACGCTAGTCACCGTGGGTTTGGGTTTTTGAAAACAGCCGACCGCTCGTTTGGTAGTTTTCTGAGAAAAAAATAAAAAGTGGTAGTTTTTTGGAACCATAGCCTGTAAACTAGTACTCCCTCTGTAAACTAATATAAGAGCGTTTAGATAGTAATCTAAACGCTCTTATATTAGTTTACAGAGGGAGTAGTTTTATGCTATTTACTCTACTTCTAAGAACAAAAATGAATGAATAATGACATTAATACTAGCAACACAGCAGAAAGCACACCTTGATTGCCATGACAACTTTCAGCGAAGGTCATTGTACTGTTGATTGATCCTCATCCAGCTTGTCCACGCAGATCTGGAATAATTGTATACGTGTGCAGCCGCAGCAGCTGGAGCGTGTGCAGGGAGAGTAAGATAAGCCTGGATTTGATACGGAGCGCCGATTAGTTTAGGGCAGCATAATCTGTGATTAGAGCATCATGATGGAGGCCACCACCACCTGACCGCATTTCTTAATCAGTATTGTACCACCAGCCACACACTAATTTACTCCTGCGTGTACACAAGTTTCCGAGAGGAATATATCGATCCTGGAAAACAAATCAACATTGAGCGTACGTCAAAATGTTGATCAGTATTTGTAATAGTTTTTCCTTGTTACCACTATCCACTGACAGTACGTGTATAAATATGATGAGCCACGATTCTCTGGAATTTCGAGGCAAAATTGGAGATCCGTCGATTCGAAGGAACGTCGTAGGCTGTTCGGAGGACTTTGATCCTTATGATTTTTTTTTCTGCATGTGATTTAATTTGTACTCTCTCCGCCTAAAACAAGTATTTGCCGATTTGGTACAAATTTATACAAAATTGTACTTAATCATGGACACTTCTTTTAGGATGAAGGGAGTATGATTGTTACCCTTGGGGCCTAGCATTGCCCTATGTTTTGGAGTAAGGTTGCCATCCTCCCAAACACTATTTCTATTAAACCATGTAATGTTCTAACCCGATAGGGTTTAACTTGACATGTCAATTTAATCATGTATTTTTTTAATTCACATGTTTTGACAATCCTGTATATCAAGGCAAATCATTTGATTCAAACAAATTTAATAGGATTTTGGAGAGCTTGGATCATTGGAAAATTTTCTTTATAGGTGTTTTTTCATTCGCAAGATTAAAGTCGTAAGAGGCAAGATCTCAGCTATGGTGAAGGTGTACACACGAGATTTACGAGTTCAGGCCCTTCTCGGAGGAAGTAACAACCCTACGTCTAGGTGCCCGGAGGCGGTCGATTGGATTATGTGTATGATGTTTACAAAAAGTGCGGACCCCTGTGCCAGAGGAGGGGATCGCTTATATAGAGTACGCCAGGACCCCAGCTCCCCTCCATTACAAGGGACTTAATGTACATAAAGTGGGGGCGTTACTGGTAACGCCAGCTTTAAGCGTTGTTAATGACCTTAAAGACTACAGAGTGAACGCCTGCCCGTTGCAATGCTGAGCGACTCCTGGTGTTCAGTAGGTCGAGTGATTCTCTGGATGGTCGAGTGACAATAAGGGGGAGGACGCCCGAGTGATCTGACTGTCGAGTGGATAGCACTCGGCATCTTTGACTGGGGGTCCCTTGCTGTCTCTTGGACTCCTTATCTTCTAGGGTAGTGACCTTGGGTAGGGCGTGTAGGTCTGGCCTATGACCCTACCCCAGGTCTGTATCCTCATCAGTAGCCCCCGAATGGATTAAGGTTCGGTTGAAGTTGAACTTGTTCTGAGTTTTGCGCCTTCGCGAGCGTTTTCTGCAAGACGGAGAGCTCACATGGGCACTATGGCGTCGACTCAGCCACCTTGATCTATTCAGGGAGTTGTTGATTGAACTTGTGGCATCATGCGTCGAGTGCTGTATTAGTATGCGGGATCCTGGGCACGATTGACTGCTGCTTATCCCGGATTTCGCGGGATACGAAATTTCAAGGAAGCGCGCGGGATGAGGAGTGCCGAAGCGGGCGGAGCGGATAAAACAGTGATGCCTCGATTTCCATGCTGCCTTTTTTCCACGTACGTTGTGCGCGACTGTTGTGGGATTTGACAGGATTGCCTGGTCCCATGCGTCGGTCACTCGGAAGCGGCTCTTTATAAGGCGACGGGGCCTCGGCGTCCGCACTGTGCACGCCCGCTCCTCCTTCTTCTTCTTCCGTTTCTCCACCGCGCTCAGCTCCTTCGCTCTCGACGCTGCCGCTCCGCCGCCATGGTGAAGGACAAGACGGTGGGTGCTAGAGCGCGCAAAGAAGGCGACGGGGGCGGCGACGGGCAAAAAGAAGATCCGCGGGTCATCTTCACGCGCGGGGCTGCCACCGGGTTGGATCCAGGGCGATTGGATCCGGTCTTTGATTTGGCAGGAGGATCTGGACGAGCTGGCGGAGTCCGGCCTGATCGCCAAGGGAGCGGCCAGGCTGCCGGAGGGGGAGATGGAGCCTCAGCCTCGACCGGGTGAGTGTGTTCTACTCGCCACCCACGTCGACCGGGGTTTCTCACTTCCTCCGCACCCCTTCTTTCGGGGACTCTTGAATTTCTTTGGTGCGCAACTCCACCACTTTTCTCCTAACACCATCACTTACCTGGCCGCATTCGTATCGATGTGCGAAAACTTCTTGGGGTGTCGCCCGCACTGGGGTCTTTTCAAGCATCTCTTTACCATCCGCTCCTAGTCGGTCAAAAAAGCAAAGTCGAGTGACTCCAAAACCCATGTCATCCAGATGTGTGGGGGCTTAGGCATCCAAAAAGGCATAGGAGTTCTTTCCCTGCTATGACTCTCCCCGAATTGGTCAGAGGCTGGCAGTCGACCTGGTTCTATTGCAAGGACGTCGCAGCTCCAGGCCAGTCGACCGGCCTCCCCCACTTCACATTCGTCCGTGTCCAGACTCCTTCGCCACTCAAAGTGACTGCTGCTGAGAACGTGGATACGAAGATGTTGGTGGAGAAAGTGGTCCAACTCATCACTGAGGGTGTCACTGTCTAGATCTGCTAGAAGTGTTCCTCAGTCGGTGCATCCAGCCACTTCAGGCCCGTGACCATCCCATGTGGTTGTACTCTGGACCTGAAGACACCACTCGGGTCCACCCAAAGGAGGTGCCGTCCAAAATCGTGGCTATGTGGTTGAGGAGTATCACAGGCAATCAGGACAACCCCAGAGGATCTAGGCGAGTCATTCCCTTCAGAGACGATAATCCACCTGACAAGGTATGCTCTTTTTTCCGACTGTCTGGCATGTATGTTTCGACTGTACTTGATGTCGACTGACTTTCGTTCGTCCGTTTGTCTTGTAGGTTTTCATTGAGATGTATTAGATGCCCAACGGCGAACAAGCCCTGGTGCAGGACCAGGAAGGAGAGGCCAGTGCAGAGGAAAGCGGTGAATGGGAGTCCTCAGATGAAGATGAGGAGGAGGAGAGCGAGGAGTCGGACGAGGAGGAGGAAGTCGACTCGCCGCCGCGCTCCGAGCGTCGATCTAAGCAGCAACATGACCCGGCAGGCGGGCGTGGAAAGAATGTGGCTCCAGGTCCCCACGCTCAGAAGTGTGTTTAGACGTCGACTCCGGAGCCCGCGGAGAAGATCGCCAAGCAGCCCAAGGTTGCTCCTCCCAAGGTTCAGAAGACTTTGCCGTGGATCAAGATGGACATCCCTGTGGCTTCGGGGTGAGTATCTGTTGGGAAACGTAGTAATTTCAAAAAATTTCCTACGCACACGTAAGATCATGGTGATGCATAGCAACGAGAGGGGAGAGTATTGTCCACGTACCCTCGTAGATCGAAAGCGGAAGCGTTATGACAACGCGGCTGATGTAGTCGTACGTCTTCACGATCCGACCGATCCAAGTACCGAACGTACGGCACCTCCGAGTTCAGCACACGTTCAGCTCGATGACGATCCCCAGACTCCGATCTAGCAGGGTGTTGGGGATGAGTTCCGTCAGCTCGACGGCGTGGTGACTATGATGATGTCCTACCAACGCACGGCTTCGCCTAAGCACCGCAACGATATGACCGAGGTGGAATATGGTGGAGGGGGGCACCACACACGGCTAAGGAACGATCACGAAGATCAACTTGTGTGTTATGGGGTGTCCCCCTGCCCCCGTATATAAAGGAGGGAGAGGAGAGGTGCGGCCGGCCCCTAGGGGTGCGCCTGGAGGAGTCCTACTCCCACCGGGAGTAGGACTCCCCCTTCTTGCCTTGTAGGAGAAGGAAAGGGGAAGGGGGAAAGAGGAAAGGGGGGCGCCGCCCCCCCTTCCTTGTCCTATTCGGACTAGGAGGGAGGGGGCGTGCGGCCTGCCCTGGCCGGCCCTCCTCTTCTCCCTCAGGGCCCATGTAGGCGCATTAACCCCCGGGGGTGGGGGGGTTCCGGTAACCCCCCGGTACTCCGGTAAAATCCCGATTTCACCTAGAACTATTCCGATATCCAAATATAGGCTTCGAATATATCAATCTTTATGTCTCGACCATTTCGAGACTCCTCGTCATGTCCGTGATCACATCCGGGACTCCGAACAACCTTCGGTACATCAAACCTTATAAACTCATAATAAAACTGTCATCGTAACGTTAAGCGTGCAGACCCTACGGGTTCGAGAACTATGTAGACATGACCTAGAACTGTTTCCAGTCAATAACCAATAGCGTAACCTGGATGTTCATATTGGCTCCTACATATTCTACGAAGATCTTTATCGGTCAAACCGCATAACAACATACGTTGTTCCCTTTGTCATCAGTATGTTACTTGCCCGAGATTCGATCGTCGGTATCCAATATCTAGTTCAATCTCGTTACCGGCAAGTCTCTTTACTCGTTACGTAATGCATCATTCAGTAACTAACTCATTAGCTACATTGCTTGCAAGGCTTGTAGTGATGTGCATTACCGAGAGGGCCCAGAGATACCTCTCCGACAATCGGAGCGACAAATCCTAATCTCGAAATACGCCAACTCAACAAGTACCTTCAGAGACACCTGTAGAGCTCCTTTATAATCACCTAGTTACGTTGTGACGTTTGGTAGCACATAAAGTGTTCCTCCGGTAAACGGGAGTTGCATAATCTCATAGTCATAGGAACATGTATAAGTCATGACGAAAGCAATAGCAACATACTAAACAATCAAGTGCTAAGGCTAATGGAATGGGTCAAGTCAATCACATCATTCTCCTAATGATGTGATTCCATTAATCAAATGACAACTCTTTTGTCCATGGCTAGGAAACTTAACCATCCTTGATTCACGAGCTAGTCAAGTAGAGGCATACTAGTGACACTATGTTTGTCTATGTATTCACACATGTATTATGTTTCCGGTTAATACAATTCTAGCATGAATAATAAACATTTATCATAATATAAGGAAATAAATAATAACTTTATTATTGCCTCTAGGGCATATTTCCTCCAGTCTCCCACTTGCACTAGAGTCAATAATCTAGTTCACATCGCCATGTGATTTAACATCAATATTCATATCTGTATATGATTAACACCCATAGTTCACATCGTCATGTGACCAACACCCAAAGGTTTTACTAGAGTCAATAATGTAGTTCACATAGCTATGTGATTGACACCCAAAGAGTACTAAGGTGTGATCATGTTTTGCTCGTGAGAGAAGGTTAGTCAACGGGTCTTTCACATTCAGAGCCGTATGTATTTTGCAAATATTCTATGTCTACAATGCTCTGCACGGAGCTACTCTAGCTAATTGCTCCCACTTTCAATATGTATCCAGATTGAGACTTAGAGTCATCTGGATTGGTGTAAAATCTTGCACCGATGTAACTCTTTACGATGGGCTCTTTTATCACCTCGATAATCGAGAAACATTTCCTTAGTCCTTACTAAGGATATTCTTAACCAATGTCCAGTGATCTACTCCTAGTCACTATTGTATTCCCTTACCAAATTCAGAACAAGGTATACAATAGGTCTGGTACATAGCATAGCATACTTTATAGAACCTATGACTGAGGCATAGGGAATGACTTTCATTCTCTTTTCTATTTTTTGCCGTGGTCAGGATTTGAGTCTTACTCAATTTCACACCTTTGCAACACAGGCAAGAACTCTTTCTTGGACTGTTCCATTTTGAACTACTTCAAAATCTTGTCAAGGTATGTACTAATTGAAAATCTTATCAAGCATCTTGATCTATCTCAATAGATCTTCATGCTCAATATGTAAGTAGCTTTACTGAGGTCTTTCTTTAAAAAAATCCTTTCAAACACTCCTTTATGCTTTCCAGAAAATTCTACATTATTTCCAATCAACAATATGTCATTCACATATACTTATCATAAAGGCTGTAGTGCTCCCACTCACTTTCTTGTAAATACATGCCTTTCCCAAAAGTTTGTATAAAACCATATGCTTTGATCAACTCATCAAAGTGTATATTCCAACTCCGAGATGCTTGCACCAGTCCATTGATGGATCGCTGGAGCTTGCACATTTTGTTAGCACCTTTAGGATTAACAAAAGCTTCTGGTTGCATCATATACAACTCTTCTTCCAGAAATCGATTCAGGAATGTAGTTTTGACATCCATTTGCCAAATTTCATAATCATAAAATACGACAATTGCTAACATGATTCGGACAGACTTAAGCATCGCTACGGGTGAGAAAGTGTCATCGTAGTCAACTCCTTGAACTTGTTGAAAACCTTTCGCAACAAGTCGAGCTTTGTAGACAGTTACATTACTATCAGCGTCAGTCTTCTTCTTGAAGATCCATTTATTTTCGATGGCTTGCCGATCATCGGGCAAGTCAACCAAAGTCCATACTTTGTTTTCATACATGGATCCCATCTCAGATTTCATGGCCTCAAGCCATTTTGTGGAATCTGGGCGCATCATCGCTTCCTCATAGTTCGTAGGTTCATCATGGTCTAGTAACATGACTTCCAGAACAGGATTACCGTACCACTCTGGTGCAGACTGTACTTTGGAAGACCAACGAGGTTTTGTAGTAACTTTATCTTAAGTTTCATGATAATCATTATTAGCTTCCTCACTAATTGGTTTAGGAATCACTGGAACTGATTTGTGTGATGAACTACTTTCCAATTCGGGAGAAGGTACAAATTACCTTATCAAGCTCTACTTTCCTCCCACTCACTTCTTTCGAGAGAATCTCCTTCTCTAGAAAGGATCCATTCTTAGCAACGAATGTTTTGCCTTCGGATCTGTGATAGAAGGTGTAGCCAATAGTCTCTTTTGGTTATCCTATGAAGACACATTTCTCCGATTTGAGTTCGAGCTTATCTGGTTGAAGTTTCTTCACATAAGCATCGCAGCCCCAAACTTTAAGAAACGACAACTTTGGTTTCTTACCAAACCACAGTTCATAAGGTGTCGTCTCAACAGATTTTGATGGTGCCCTATTTAACGTGAATGCGTTCGTTTCTAAAGCATATCCCCAAAATGATAGCGGTAAATCAGTAAGAGACATCATAGATCGCACCATATCTAGTAAAGTACAATTACGACGTTCGGATACACCATTTCGTTGTGGTGTTCCGGGTGGCGTGAGTTGCGAAACTATTTCACATTGTTTCAAATGAAGACCAAACTCGTAACTCAAATATTCGTCTCCACGATCAGATCGTAGAAACTTTATTTTTCTTGTTACGGTGATTTTCCACTTCACTCTGAAATAGTTTGAACTTTTCAAATGTTTTAGACTTATGTTTCATCAAGTAGATATACCCATATCTGCTCAAATCATCTGTGAAGGTCAGAAAATAACGGTACACGCCGCGAGCCTTAACATTCATCGGATCGCATACATCGGTATGTATTATTTCCAAGAAGTCAGTAGCTCGTTCCATTATTCCGGAGAATGGAGTTTTAGTCATCTTGCCCAAAAGCACGGTTCGCAAGCATCAAATGATTCATAACCAAGTGATTCCGAAAATCCATCTTTATGGAGTTTCTTCATGCGCTTTACACCGATATGACCCAAACGGCAGTGCCACAAATAAGTTGCACTATCATTATTAACTTTGCATCTTTTGGCATCAATATTATGAATATGTGTATCACTATGATCGAGATCCAACAAACTATTTTCATTGGGTGTATGACCATTTGAAGGTTTTATTCATGTAAACAGAACAACAATTATTCTCTGATTTTAAATGAATAACCGTATTGCAATAAACATGATCAAATCATATTCATGCTCAACGCAAACGCCAAATAACGTTTATTTAGGTTTAACACTAATCCCGAAAGTATAGGGAGTGTGCGATGATGATCATATCATTCTTGGAACTACTTCCAACACTCATCGTCACTTCCCCTTCAACTAGTCTCTATTTATTGTGTAACTCCTATTTCGAGTTACTAACCTTAGCAACCTAAGAAGTATCAAATACTCAGGGGCTACTATAAACACTAGTAAGGCACACGTCAATAACCTATATATCAAATATACCCTTGTTTACTTTGCCATCCTTCTTATCCACCAAATATTCAGGGCATTTCCGCTTCCAGTGACCATTTCCTTTGCAGTGTAAGCACTCAGTTTCAGGCTTTGGTCCAGCTTTGGTCTTCTTCACGGGAGTGACAACTTGTTTGCCATTCTACTTGAAGTTTCCCTTTCTTTCCCTTTGCCCTTTTCTTGAAACTAGTGGTCTTGTCAATCATCAACACTTGATGCTCTTTCTTGATTTCTACCTTCATTGATTTCAACATCACGAAGAGCTCGGGAATCGTTTTCGTCATCCCTTGCATACTATAGTTCATCACGAAGTTCTAGTAACTTAGTGATGTTGACTAGAGAATTCTGTCAATCACTATCTTATTTGGAAGATTAACTCCCACTTGATTCAAGCGATTGAAGTACCCATACAATCCGAGCACATGCTCACTAGTTGAGCGATTCTCCTCCATCTTTTAGCTATAGAACTTGTTAGAGACTTCATATCTCTCAACTCGGGTATTTGCTGGAAATATTAACTTCAACTCCTGGAACATCTCATATGGTCCATGACATTCAAAACGTCTTTGAAGTCCCGATTCTAAGCCGTTTAAGCATGGTGCACTAAACTATCAAGTAGTCATCATTTTGAGCTAGCCAAACGTTCATAACGTCTGCATCTGCTCCTGCAATAGGTTCGTCACCTAGCGGTGCATCAAGGACATAATTCTTCTGTGCAGCAATGAGGATAAACCTCAGATCACGGATCCAATCCTCATCATTGCTACAAACATCTTTCAACACAGTTTTCTCTAGGAACATATCAAAATAAACATATGAAAGCAACAACGCGAGCTATTGATCTACAACATAATTTGCAAAATACTACCAGGACTAAGTTCATGATAAATTAAGTTCAGTTAATCATATTACTTAAGAACTCCCACTTAGACAGACATCTCTCCAATCATCTAAGTGATCACGTGATCCGAATCAACTAAACCATGTCCGATCATCACGTGAGATGGAGTAGTTTCCAATGGTGAACATCACTATGTTGATCATATCTACTATATGATTCACGTTCGACCTTTCGGTCTCCGTGTTCCGAGGCCATATCTGTATATGCTAGGCTCGTCAAGTTTAACCTGAGTATTCCTCGTGTGCAACTGTTTTGCACCCGTTGTATTTGAACGTAGAGCCTATCACACCCGATCATCACGTGGTGTCTCAGCACGAAGAACTTTCGCAATGGTGCATACTCAGGGAGAACACTTCTTGATAATTAGTGAGAGATCATCTTAAAATGCTACCGTCAATCAAAGCAAGATAAGATGCATAAAGGATAAACATCACATGCAATCAATATAAGTGATATGATATGGCCATCATCATCTTGTGCTTGTGATCTCCATCTCCGAAGCACCGTCGTGATCACCATCGTCACCGGCACGACACCTTGATCTCCATCGTAGCATCGTTGTCATTACGCCATCTATTGCTTCTACGACTATCGCTACCGCTTAGTGATAAAGTAAAGCAATTACAGGGCGTTTGCATTTCATACAATAAAGCGACAACCATATGGCTCCTGCGAGTTGCCGATAACTTCGGTTACAAAACATGATCATCTCATACAATAAAATATAGCATCATGTCTTGACCATATCACATCACAACATGCCCTGCAAAAACAAGTTAGACGTCCTCTACTTTGTTGTTGCAAATTTTACGTGGCTGCTACGGGCTGAGCAAGAACCGTTCTTAACTATGCATCAAAACCACAACGATAGTTTGTCAAGTTAGTGATGTTTTAACCTTCGCAAGGACCGGGCGTAGCCACACTCGGTTCAACTAAAGTTGGAGAAACAGACACCCGCTAGTCACCTGTGTGCAAAGCACGGCGGTAAAACCAGTCTCGCGTAAGCGTACGCGTAATGTCGGTCTGGGCCGCTTCATCCAACAATACCGCTGAACCAAAGTATGACATGCTGGTAAGCAGTATGACTTGTATCGCCCACAAATCACTTGTGTTCTACTCACGCATATAACATCAACGCATATAACCTAGGCTCGGATGCCACTGTTGGGAAACGTAGTAATTTCAAAAAAAATCCTACGCACACGTAAGATCATGGTGATGCATAGCAACGAGAGGGGAGAGTATTGTCCATGTACCCTCGTAGACCGAAAGCGCAAGTGTTATGACAACGCGGTTGATGTAGTCGTACGTCTTCACGATCCGACCGATCCAAGTACCAAATGTACGGCACCTCCGAGTTCAGCACACGTTCAGCTTGATCACGATCCCCGGACTCCGATCCATCAGGGTGTTGGGGATGACTTCTGTCAGCACGATAGCGTGGTGACGATGATGATGTTCTACCGGCGCAGGGCTTCGCCTAAGCACCACAACGATATGACCGAGGTGGAATATGGTGGAGGGGGGCACCGCACACTGCTAAGGAACGATCACGAAGATCAACTTGTGTGTTATGGGGTGTCCCCCTGCCCCCGTATATAAAGGAGGGAGAGGGGGGGTGCGGCCGGCCCCTAGGGGTGCGCCTGGAGGAGTCCTACTCCCACCGGGAGTAGGACTCCCCCCTCTTGCCTTGTAGGAGAAGGAAAGGGGAAGAGGGAAAGAGGAAAGGGGGGCGCCCCCCCCTCCTTGTCTTATTCGGACTAGGGGGGAGGGGGCGCACGGCCTGCCCTGGCCAG